>NW_027331580.1:456066-696767 GCF_022965805.1 Primulina eburnea
TCAAAGTGGCTTGAAGCGATGGAATCTGAGATGAATTCAATGCATTCGAATCAAGTGTGGAATCTCATGGATCCAACTGAGGGAATTGTTCCCATAGGGTTTAAATGGATTTACAAGAGGAAACTTGGGGCGGATGGGAAGGTATTGACCTTCAAGACGCAATTGTTAGCAAAAAGGATATACTCAAAGACAAGGATTTGACTTTGAGGAAACTTTTTCTCCAGTCGCAATGTTCAAGTCTATAAGGTTATTGCTACCATAGCTGCATGGTATGACTATGAGATATGGCAGATGGATTTCAAGACAGCCTTTCTTAATGGGGATATTAAGGAAGAGATTTACATGTCTCAACTTGAAGGGTTTACATCTGTCGGAAGTGAGCATATGGTATGCAAACTTCAAAGATTTATTTATGGTCTAAAGCAGGCATCTAGAAGTTGGAACCTTAGATTCGATAGTCAATCAAAGAGTTTGGTTTTACTAAGAATCATAAGGAACCCTGTGTGTATAAGAAGGTCAGTGGGAGTGCTGTGACATTCCTGGTGGCTTTATGTTGATGACATTCTACTCATTGGGATTGATGTAGGAATGTTGCAATCAACTAAAAAATTGTTAGCGAGTAAGTTCTCGATGCAAGAATTTGGTTGAAACATCTTTTGTATTGAGAATACAGATCTATAGAGATAGATCGAGAAGATTGCTTGGTCTCACCACAGTCCACATACATTGATACCATCGTGAAGCGGTTCTCGATGGATGAGTCCAAGAGAGGACATCTACCAATGTGTCATGGCGTGTCCTTATCCAAGTCTATGTCCTCTTAAGAATGATGCCAGAGATAGCGGCGATGACAAGCATTCCTTATGCATCTGCGATTGGTAGCATCATATATGGGATGATATCTACATGTCCTGACTTGGCTTGCGCATTAAGTCGTAGTGAGTAAATATCAATCGAACCCTGCGTCTTCCACAACTGGAAAGCTGTGAAAGACATCCCTCAAGTATTTGAGAAGGACCAATAAGTTGTTCTTGATCTCTTTTGGGGGTGGAGAACTGAAATTGGAAGGCTATTACCGACTCTAGCTTCCAAAGCGATATCGATGACTCGAAGTCAACCTCTGGATTCATATTCATTCTCAATGGTGCTGCTCTCTCTTGGAAGAGTTCCAAGCAAGACAGTACAGCGGATTCCACCACTGAGGCAGAATACATTCCTGAATCAGCTACAGCAAAGGAGGTTGTTTGGATAATGAATTTCGTCCCAGAGTTGGGCGTCATTCTTAATGGAGTTTCTCATTGTCCCGGTGTTTTGTGACAAAACGGGAGCCATTGCTCAAGCAAAGGAGCCAAGGTCTCATCAGAGTCCAAAAATGTATTGAGAAAGTACCACATCCTCCGAGAGATTGTGGAAAGAGGAGAGGGCGATCGACAAGTCGGCTCCGCACAGATAATATTGCTGATCCACTAACTAAGCCTTTACCCTGGACCATTATTCGAGAAAGCATCGCGAATCAATGGGTTTTGAAGCATATGAGTAATTGGCTCTAGTGCAAGTGGGAGATTGTTAGAGTAGGTGCACGTCGAGCCAAGTGTTGGCCGAGTGTTCACAATGAAACTCTATGTATAAAGTCTTTATTTTAATAATATTTGAAATTATTGCTTTGGCACATCTTTATCTGTATACCCATGCTAGTTGCATAGATAAAATCCTTGAATATACAAATAGTAGAAAGAATATGAGATGCTCATATGATTAGTATCATGGAACTCAAATTTGGAATATTGTATATTCTAAACAGTTCCTAGTCGATTCACCGCCGCTAAGAAGGATATAGGCCACTCGAGTTCGAGACTAGTATCTGCGATGTGAGTACCATGTTTCATTGTTAGGGACATTGTGATGTTCGAACATGCAGATATGTGCTCCTTGTAGAGAGCACTGAACAATCCTCCATAAAGGACTTTCCAAGTGGTTCTCACTTATCGAGTGGAAACGTCCTAGTTTATGGTTGTACACCATTAGTCTTTATGACTCGGGACAACATTCAGACTCTATATGCTAGCATTGCACTTTGACTTGTTTACTGACTCTCATGGGGTCAACAGGTGGAAAGGTTGGGTGTTCTATCGAAACATATAGGAGTCGATGCATTGTAGTCGGGGATTCACTGCTTACCTTCGGGTATGGATATCCTATGTGATCTCATGTGTATGTAGTTTGAAATCTCTGATCAGAGTATGGTTGTAATTATGAAAGAGGTTCATAGATTACACCATCGATGCAACTACGACATGAAACATAGTATCGATTCATTTACAACTCTCGATATACCAATGGTTGTCGAATCGGTCTTGATATATGAGTTGAAGGGACCGTATTGTACGCTAACCATAATTGATACATAGGGAATCATGTAAGTGATGCTGCTAGGCGTTTAACATGATTGGTTGGGTACTATTAGACTTGAGTTATGACGTTCTTATTATCAAGGAGTTGATAAGTAAGAATGGAGCAATTGGGGTATGCTCGTATAAGGATATGATTAGTCCGAATCACATGGAGAGTGAACCCACGGCTAGTTGTATCAATTAACCATTGAGGGCCACACAAATACTAGCTTTCTAGATCACGTGGAGAAGTTAAAATAGTTCAATGTGTTTAACGGCTTATAAAGGAGTTTATAAGCGTAAATAAAAATAGAAGTATGACTTCTATAATGAGAATTTAACTTTTAATTTGAGGAAATGTTCCTAAATTAAAAGTTGGCCAAACGAGTAATGTATTTGAAAATTTGATTTTCATAAACATTATTATGGACCAAATTAAATTAATTCAAGTATTGAATTAATTAAACACTAGTGGGCTTAGTAGAGTCCAAATAATTAAATTAATTCAAGTGTTGAATTAATTAAACAATATTGGGCCTTGTAGAGCCCAACTAGAAATAATTATTAAACTAGTGGGCTTGAGTAAAATCAAGTAAAGTTTTAAATGGACTCAAATGTGTTTTAAACATTTAAATAAAGTCCATGGGCTTTGTAAATGTTACAAGCCCACTTAAAAAGCATGCCAGGGAGGTGAAGGGTTGGAGGCACTTTTTCATTAAAAATTTGCATGGCATGCTCATGCACCTTTATCACTTTTTTCAAGAACCAAGAACAACTCATCCCTTCTCTCTTGAACCTAACTTGGCCGAAATTATACACACAATATCCTCCTCCAATTTTTATTCTTCAATTGTTGAGGAAACAAAATACTTTTCATTGAAAAATCCTCTTATTTTTCTAGTGCAAAATAAGAGGGGTTCTAGCTTGCAAGTGGTGGGCCTAATTTTGAAGCAAGGAGAGCTTGTAGATTGTCTTGCCATTCAAGAGCTAAGGCGTTTGCACCTTAGTTGGAGCCATAACATCAATCTTTGAGATTGATAGGTAAAATCTTAAAAACACCCTATGAATGTCATTTCGTGTTTTATTGTATTTGCTACACACTAGTACATGAGGTGCTCGATTTTTGCCTTGAAACTTCCGTTGCGCATTCGGACAACTTAATCGATCCCCTTTCAGCAAGAGGGTATTGTTCTTGGACATAAATTATCTTCTAAAGGATTAGAGGTAGACAGAGCCAAAGTGGTTGCAATTAAAAAGCTTCCACCACCAAGAATATCAAAGGGATTAGGAGTTTCTTATGACACGCCGGGTTTTATCGTAGATTTATCAAATATTTTTCTGAGATTACTAAACCTTTATGTAATTTGCTTGAAAAAGAATCCACTTTCATTTTAGATGATGATTGTCTGCAGGCATTTGATAAGATCAAGAAGACATGGGTGACAGCACCAATCATGATAGTGCCAGATTGGAAGGAACCCTTCGAGTTGATGTGTGATGCAAGTAATTATGCAGTGGGTGTGGTTTTGGGCCAAAGGCGTGATAAATTTTTTAGATCAATCTACTATGCAAGTCAAACCATGGATGCTGCCCAACAAAATTACACTACGACTGAGAAAGAGATGCTTGCAGTAGTGTTTGCATTTGACAAGTTTAGACCATACTTGGTTGGCACAAATTTAGTTGTTTCACTGGCCATGCAGCTATCGATATCTATTTGCCAAGAAGGATGCAAAACCACGCTTGATAAGGTGGATTTTATTGGTCCAAGAGTTTGACTTTGAAGTGAAGGATAGGAAAGAATGTGAAAATCAAGTGGCTGACCACTTGTCGAAACTTGAACTAGAGAAGAAGAATGAAGAGGGTGTTATACAAGAAACATTTCCGGATGAGCAACTCTTGAGGTGAACTCTGTACTTCCTTGGTTTGCTAATATTGCAAATTTTTTGTCTTGTGGTACCCTTCCACTAGATTTGAGCCATCATCAGAAAAAGAAATTTTTCCATGATATCAAGTTCTTCTTGTGGGATGAACCATTTGTATATAAGAGATGTGCCGACCAAGTTATTAAGAGATGCGTGGATGGTGTCGAAGCACACCAAATTCTGGAGGAAAGTCATTCGTCACCTTATGGTGGACATTTTGGAGCAACACGAACAGCAGCTAAGATATTACAATCTGGTTTCTATTGGCCTAGTATGTTTAAAGATAGTTATACCTTAGTAAAATCATGTGATAAATGTCAGAGGTTAGGAAACATCTCTAGGCGTCACGAACTACCACTGACGAATATTTTGGAAATGAAAATTTTTGACGTTTGGGGCATAGATTTCATGGGACCTTTTCCCCTTCTTTTGGTAATTCTTATATTTTATTAGCTGTGGATTATGTTTCGAAATGGGTGGAAGCAATCGCCACCAACACTAATGACGCTCATGTTGTAGTTAAATTCGTGCATAAGAACATCTTCACCAGGTTCGGAACACCGAGAGCCATCATAAGTGACGAAGGTACGCATTTTTGCAATAAAATTTTCCACTCACTTTTGGCTAAATACAGTGTGAAACATAAAGTGGCATTAGGATATCACCCTCAATGAATGGACAAGCTGAAATATACAACCGGAAAAATAAACAAATATTGGAGAAGACAGTCAACCTTAACCGGAAGGATTGGGCACTCAAGTTGGATGATGCACTATGGGCATATCAAACCGCATTCAAAACACCTATTGAGATGTCTCCCTATAGGCTCGTATTTAGGAAAGCATGCCACTTGCCGCTGGAATTGGAGCACAGAGCATTCTGGGCAGTTAAGAAGTTGAACTTTGACTTGAAAGGATCTGGCGATGTCAGAAAATTGCAGCTAAATGAAATGGAGGAATTCCGAAATGACGCATATGAGAATGCCAAGATCTAAAAAGAGCAGACTAAGAAGTGGCATGACAAGATCATTGTACGAAGGGAGCTCAAACCGGGACAACAAGTACTATTATTCAATTATCGTCTGAAGTTGTTTCCTGGTAATCTGAAGTCTCGTTGGCCAGGACCATTTGTTGTGGAAACAGTGTATCCTCATGTGGCTATCGAGCTAAGTTGCAATGATGGAAGAACTTTCAAGGTGAATGGACAGCGGATTAAGCCTTACTATGGGACCAAAGTAAGGAATATCGACATCATTGGGTTGAGCAAACCAAACTGAGCAAACTGGCGATAGTCGGGCTGACGAAGTTAAACCAAGCGCTTATTGGGAAGCAATCCAACCAGTTATTTTCCTGCTTTAGTTATTTTATTTTCAATAGTATAATTGCTTTATGTTTTATTATTTTATTTAAATTGGCATGTGAAGATTAGACACTGATTTATGTGTTATTATGTAGGCACAAGTTGAAACGAGGCATGGAAAGGACTCAATTGGATAGAATTTGCGCAAGAATAACGCCTAGGCGCTATACTATAAGCGCCGCAGCACTAAGATGCCGTGAAGAAAGCGCCTAGGTGCTAATTAGGAAGCTCCGCAGCGGTAATATGCGAGGATCAAGCGCCGCGGCGCTACACATTCAGCGTCGTAGCGCCGAAAGGCCGAGAGTTAAGCGTTGCGCCGCTTGTTTGTATTATATGAAAAAAAAGGGCAGTCGACACTTCATTTTCCGAACCCTAAGAAGCAAGCGCCGCTCCTCTCCTCCACTCCACCTCCGGAAAATCGTCCCTCACCATAAATTCTCGACAATCCTTCCTTCTAAACACCACATTTCACCACACAAATCATCATCACCTCAAATCCACCAAAATTTCTCACTCCTAGCACCTCTTTGGCTCAACATTCCCCAAGCGATTTCTTCAACAAGCCGACACCCGGACAGATTGAAGCATATTTTGGGTAGCATATCATAAGGTAACAACCTTTGGATAGTAATTTTTGATTTTAAACGTTTGAAATTTGAAAGATTTGAGTTTTGAATTACGTATACAAAGTGCTCGATGAATTATCTAAGAGAGTTTGTTGTTGAATAATTTGTGGATTGGAAGTAGCGCATGTTAGAGGGGAATTGTTGATTGATTGATTGTGTTGATATCATGAGTATTGCATTGTTGAAATATAGTTGGGAGAGACGTTGTCGGAAATTTTTGTGGAGCCACGGGTTGTATCGAATTGCCACATGCCTCCGAAGAAGAAGAGCAAGCAGGTTCAGTCTGGGGATGGCGAGTCGTCTATATCTAGTTTTGATAGACGATGATTCTGGAATGCCGTTGCTGCTGAAAACTACTATAAGTTACAAGATAAAAGCATGCAATGGGAAATAGGGATGGATCATAGTATCCCGGTATGAACGACATTGATTTTTGCTAGGCATATACATTGGGACGAGTTTGTGAAACTGCCAGCAGACGTTGTGATCTCCATTGTGCAGGAGTTTTATGCCAATTTAAAGGTTAAACATGTGGATTACAAAGTGAAGATTCGGGGGCGGATGGTTGCCTTCGATAGCTGTAATGCCCGAGATTTTGAGTCCGTTAATATGAGGTTATTGAATATGAATTGTGGTGATTATTTCCGGGCCATTCCGAGATCAAATTTGGGCAAAGAATATGAAAAGCTAAGATTTTGGGCCGAAGGGTTGGTGCCCGGGCGGAAGTCTTTGACTGCCCAAGCGCCATTTAATAGGGTAAGAAACCCGAACACCTCGCGCCCAGGCGGTAAGTTATTTCCGCCCGAGCACGACTATAGGAAATGCAAGGGCCGTGAGTTCCGCGCCCGGGCGGAACTTAATGTCCGCCCGAGTGCGAGACATGTTACTTGAAAGAATGAGCCATGTTTCTCTAATATGTATGATATATATATATATATATATATATATATATATATATATATATATATATATATATATATATATATATATATTAAGCTTCCTTTTCTTAGAATCTGAAGGAAAAGAAGAACGAAGGCTCCAGGAAAACTTTAGGAGTTCGTGGCTTAAAAGTGAGATTTTACAAAATCCGTCCGTCAGAATTAGAATCCGACTTCAGTGTTGTGTTCCTATCCACGTAGGCTACAACTGGACGTAGGTTTTGTTAAGTGTTGATATGATTTGAAATTATGGTATTGGCAGAATCAAATAGGATTCATATACGATGTTTTTGACATGTTAGACATCGTAAAATCGAAGTCAGATTGAGAAACAGATTGATTATGGAATTGTTATGATTTTTCAGATTATATTGATTGATATTGGACAGATTTGGATTGTTGATTGATTACCGATTGTATTGGATATTGGTTATGGATTGTAATTAATATCTGTTGAGATTGTATTGACGGGGATATCGGGATTGTGCAGTTATGCCGATTGATTTCAAATTAAATCCATATTAATTAGATTGATATTGAATTGAGCAGTATATTGATATGATATTATTGATATTGTTATTGCCAGATAGAGTATTGACATACTTTGAATTCCAGACTTGAACGTCGTCAGAACTTCAACGAAAGAAAGGTATAAGTCAATGTGGTATTGGGAGATCGACTCGAGTAGGATATACTTGAGTTTCCCTAAATCACATACTTATTATTATTATTATTGTGTTCATTGATTTGATTTGATTTGATTTGATATGCTTGTTCTATTGATTTATAGGAAGCATGTATTAGATGAGTATTAGACGAGTTATCTTGTGACATAAGTGCCGATAGTGATGGAATCGTCACTGGTACATTGCACATTGTAACAAGATAGTTAATTGGCAATAGTGCCACAGTGTGTGACGGAGAGGTCAAGACACCGGATGTTTGGTTATATCGAAGTGGATAGAATTGGATTTTCTTCTATTACTGATGTTCGATATAGGAATACCAACATCTGGAAACCGGGATCCCTAGACTAGGATTGAGTCTAGTCTGAGATGTGGACTCACGAGTCTGATTAACAGTTTTATATTGATTATGTTTTCAGATTTGATATATATTACTGATATGTGTTACATGCTTTTACATTGTTTAGATGATTGTATGTTTCATTGATTTATACTGGGATTTTATTATCACCGGAGTTATCCGGCTGTTGTCGTGTTTGTATGTGTGCAGGACAACATGTGGGACAGGTTCGGGGTCAAGGAGATGAAGAGAGATCGTGATTAGAGTGGAGACTACGGACTTTTATTTGAGATAGGGTTTGGAACACTTGATATGTAGTTGTTAAACCTTAGTTTGAATGATTGTACATAGTACTAGACTTGTACTTTTAATACTGATATGTATATTTGCATGTATTTCATTACGTTCTGCAATTTTAAAAAAAAAAATTTAGACCTTGTTTATTATAATTGATTAAATTGTCCCAATGATGATTAAGAACATGATTAGCGTCTGGGTCCCCACAACATGTGGTATCAGAGCGATAGATCCTTTAGACTGAGATAAGAGCTAATGAGCGGGGTAGATTGAGTTTTATTTCCTTGCTTTTGATTGCTAGCATGATTTACTGCTTTATAATTCATGTTTATCTGTTTATCTGACTTGATTTGAAAACATGTGTTATTGAGAATGAATCAGAGCCGATTCTGGATCAGCAGTAAGATGATCGGAGGAGGACTGAAACAGATTTGTTATATTTAGTTCCTAACCCTTTTGATAATCAGATATACATCCTCGAAGAGTACCGGAATAGGGTAGCACTTCGAATCCTCCAATGGATGTGACAGAAACTCCAATGGAAACATTGGTGAAGAGATTTCAGTCATTTCATCCACCGACACTGAAGGGTATTGAGACAGCAGTGGATTGTGAGAGTTCGCTGGACGATATTGAGATGTTGTTCGAGTCCTTGGATTACACGGATGAGCGGAGAGTGAAACTGATAGGGCACCAGTTGGATGATGTTGCAAAGAACTGTTGGATTACAACAAAGCGGGCATTGGAGCACCGAGGTACTGTTAATACCTGGAATGTGTTTAGAACAGAATTTTATCAGAGGTTCTTTCCAGTGTCGTACAAGAAGGATAAGGGATCCGAGTTTGCAAACTTGAGACAGGGTCAACTGAACATCGAGGAATATGTGGCCAAGTTCTCTACATTGCTACGATTTGCTCCACATGTGGCCGAAAATGACGAAGCCGTTGCTGATCAGTTCTTTAATGGCCTGAATCCTGAAATCTTTACTTTGGTAAACACTGGGAGACCGAACAACTTTACTGATGCCTTGAATAGAGCGAAGGGAGCCGAAGTCGGTCTGATGAGACAGAGAGGAGCTTCGTTTGTGCCTCCAGCACGGAGACCACAACAACCATCTCCTCGGTTTGAGAGTGGCAGCAGCAGTGGCGGAAAGAAGGATTTCTCGAAGGCTAGAGGGAAGCAGTTCAAGAAGTCAGGAAGCTGTTCTTCTAGCTCTGGGGGTCCTCGACAGAGCCAGAGCTATACCGGACCTTACTGTAGCATTTGTGGAGGGAATCATTCCACTAAGCAGTGCCGAGGAGTGTTCGGAAGTTTCCGTATTTGTAGGCAGCAGTGACACTTTGCTAGAGTTTGTCTCCAGAGGGATATTCAGAGATCACAGGGTGCTAAATCATCTGGATCAGTAGCTCAGACTGGTAGACGACCACCAGCTGCAGTTCATTCATTTCAGCCAGCACCATCTTAGTCACAGCAGAGGCCAGGAGGTAGCCAGACGGTGAGCCATCCTCCTAGACAGCAGGCCCAAGTATTTGCTCTGACAGAGGAGCAGGCTCAGGATGCACCTGATGACGTTGTTTCAGGTAATTGTTCTTTATGTGGTTACCCTGCGTATGTATTGATTGATACTGGTGCTTCACATACTTTTATTTCTGAACGATTTGCATTGAGTCATGCTTTGCCTGTTGAGTCATTATCTAATATAGTGGCTGTCTCTTCTCCGTGGGGACATGTTTGATATCAGTAAAGTCTGTGAAACATTGTATGCTACAGTATGATGCGCATGAAATTGAGTTAGATTGTATTGTGCTTGGATTGTCTGATTTTGATTGTATTATCGATGTCGATATGTTAACCAAGTACAAAGCCACTGTTGACTGTTTCCACAAGATTGTAAGATTCAGACCTGAAATGGATGAGGAGTGGAAATTTTACTGTAAGGGTTCTTGAGCCAGAATTCCTTTGATATCTGCTATGAATATGACTCGATTATTGCAGAAGGGGGCAGATGGATTTCTTGTTTATTCAATTGATCTACTGAAATCGAGTCCATCATTGGCAGACTTGCCAGTGGTGTGTGAGTTTGCTGATGTCTTTCCAGATGAGATTCCTGGTTTACCTACGATTCGAGAGATAGACTTCAGCATTGAGTTGATGCCAGGTACAGTTCCGATTTCGAGGGCTCCATATAGAATGGCACCGATTTAGTTAAAAGAGTTGAAAGAACAGTTGGAGGATTTACTGGCCAAGGGGTATATCAGACCGAGTGTGTCTTCTTGGGGTGCTCCAGTACTGTTTGTGAGAAAGAAAGACGGTTCGATGAGACTCTGTATCGACTACCGGCAACTGAACAAAGCAACGGTAAAGAACAAATACCTTTTGTCCCGTATTGATGATTTGTTTGATCAGTTTCATGGTTCATCTGTATATTCCAACATCGATCTGAGATCTGGATACCATCAGCTGAGATTCAGGGATTCTTATATCTCGAAGACAGCATTTAGAACCAGGTATGGACATTATGAATTTATTGTCATGCCATTTGGTTTGACGAATGCACCGGCTGTATTTATGGGGTTGATGAACCGTATCTTTCAGAGATATCTGGATGATTTTGTGATCATTTTTATTGATGATATTCTGATTTATTCCAAGAATATGATTGAGTATGCTGAGCATTTAAGAATTGTGTTGAGAATTCTGAGAGCTGAGAAATTATATGCTAAACTGTCGAAATGCGAGTTTTGTTTATGACAGGTTGTATTTCTGGGGCACATTATATCTGGAGACGGGATTTCTGTTGATCCTATTAAGGTTGAAGCCGTGATTTCTTGGCCGAGACCGACATCAGTTCCCGAAATTCGCAGTTTTATGGGTTTGGCAAGATATTACCGGCGATTAATTAAAGATTTTTCCAGCATCTTACGCAATTGACTCAGAAGAATGATCCATTTGTATGGTCTAAAGAATGTGAGACCAGCTTTCTTGAATTGAAGAAAAGATTGACCAGTGCCCCGATCTTGACGATTCCATCAAGTACTGGTGATTTTGTAGTTTATTTTGTTGCATCTCACCGAGGATTGGGTTTTTTTTCTAATGCAGCGAGGGCATGTTATCGCGTATGCATCAAGACAGCTGAAGCCCCATGAATCTCGTTATCCAATTCATGATCTTGAATTGGCAGCCATAGTCTTTGCATTGAAGATATGGCGGCATTATCTATACGGTGAAAAATTCGAGATCTATTGTAATGCCCGAGGAATTTATCCCGTTAATTCGAAATGAGTTAGGGATGATTATTATAATCTATTGGTGATAATCGATTTGATTATAGACGAAACAGATCGGACCGGAAAAGACGAGAAAATACACCAAATAATGAGAAGGGCCGAAGCCACGGCGCACATGCGCGAAGAAATGCGCGCATATGCGCGACATGTCCAGAAGGTTCGGCGCATTTGCGCGACGTAGATGGCGCACATGCGCGGGAGGGACAGTAGGCTTGGCGCATATGCGCGAGAAAAGTGGCGCATATGCGCGAGAAGGAAAAATGCTGGTTCTAAGAACTGGCGCATATGCGCGACTTTGGGCGCGCATATGCGCGAAACGTGCAGCACATGCACGATTCCACTTGCCTTACATGCGTTCGTGGATGTATATATATATATATATATATATATATATATATATATATATATATACAAACGAATTCTTCAGTTTTCAGAAGAAAGAATCGAGAAAGGTACGGAGAAAAGAATTGAAAAATCCTTACGCCTTTTGTGAGAAATCCGTCCGTCCGATTTTGAATCCGACTGCGGTACTGTGTTCCTATCAACGCAGGCTACAATTGAACGTAAGTTTTGTTATGTTTTGACCTGTTTTGAAATTATGATATTGTCAGAATTGAATGGAACTCATATATGTTGTTCTTGACATATTAGACATCATAGAATCGAAGTCAGATTAAGAAACGGACTGATTATGGAATTGTTATGATTTTCGGAGTAGTTTTGGAGTCGAGTTGATATCAAAATTGAGTTGTTATTGAGTAGGAGATATTAGAATTAATATCTGATTGATATGGTATTGTTGGGTATATTGATATTATACCGTTATGCCATCGATATTGAATTAGGTTAAGTATGAGCAGAACAGATTGGATTCGAGTGGTGTATTGATATTATACTCCTCGATATTGTTCTTGTCAGATTGAGTATTGACAGGCTTGGGGTTCGAGACTTCGACAGAGTCAGAGTAACAGAAAGAAAGGTATAAATTAATGTTGTGTTGGGATTGCACAACTCGAGGAAGGTTTGACTCGAGTTTCCCTAAATCACATACTTAGTTTATTACATTGATTCTTGTAATTGATGAGATTGATGATTGTAGTCTATTGATTTATAGCCACTGCATGTAATGACTGCTGATTCGCTAGTCATTGATTGATTTGCTTAGATACTGACTGTATGTATTGATTTCTGAGTCGTTGAGTTATAGGCTGATTCGCCTAGTCACCGGCTGATTCGTCGGGTTATTGACTGATTCGTCTTATTATAGGCTGATTCGCCTAGTCACCGGCTGATTCGTCTGGTGATTGACTGATTCGTCTAAACTTAAGCTGATTCGCTTAATTACAGGCTGAGTTGTCTGATTATTGGCTGATTCGCCTAATTACAGGCTGATTCGTCGGGTTATTGACTGAGTCGTCAAGTCTACGGCTGATTCGCCCAGACACTGGAGATATTATTTATATCGATGCCGTTTAGGGATTGATTCATTCCTATCGACTGAGATTCGATATAATTACCTATATCCAGACATCGGGATCCCTAGGGTAGAGTTTAGTCGAGTCTGAGACGACGCGTCAGTGGAGTCGAGTCTGAGACGACGCGTCGGTTGAGTTGAGTCTGATATGACATGTTGATTTACATTTTTTAGACCATTCATGATTATTGAATGTTTGATATGGATTCATGTTTCTGATTTGAGACATGTTATGGATACTTCTTATATGCTTTCGTATATGCTTTTATATGATTGCATGTTTACATTGTTTATACTGGGATATTTATATCTCACCGGAGTTATCCGGCTGTTGTCTTGTTTTGTATGTGTGCATGACAACAGGTGGGGCTGGATTAGGGTCAAGAAGAGGATGAGAGAAGATTAGATAGCGTGGAGATCCGGGCTTCGAAGCAACATAGGATTCAGCACTGATATGTAGTTGAGCCTAGTTGAATTCTTGTAGATAACACAAGATTTGTATGTTCATGTTTAATATGTAATTTGAGTAAATTACATTACGTTTCCGCTTTGTATTTTAAAAAAAAAAATTTAGACCCTGTTTTATAATTGATTAATTAGTCCCAATGATGATTAAGAACTTGATTAGCGTTCGGGTCCCCACATCTATTCTAATCACAAGAGCCTGAAGTATCTGTTTTCGCAATCCGATCTGAATATGAGGCAACGAAGATGGCTTGATTTACTCAAGGATTTCGATTGTGAAATCAAGTATTATCCAGGAAAATCCAATGCCGCAGCTGATGCACTGAGTCGAAAGGTGTGTTCATTATCCTTATCGACGATTGGTGTTTCCAATTTGATAGAAGATTGTTGTTTGTCTAGATTAGCTTTTGAAACAGATCGTCAGCCTCTGAGATTATGTGCTATTGGGGCCGAAACAAAATTGATATTGCGAATCAAAGAGGCAAAGAAAGTTGATTAGAATGTACAAAATTCGATTGCCATAGTCAGAGATGGACATCAATCGGAATATAAGGTTCGTGACAGTGTTTTGTATGTGAATAATCGTATTGTTGTGCGGAATGTTTCAGAATTGAGACAAAGGATATTAGCTGAAGCGCACAGCAGTCGTTTTAGCATTCACCCCGGTGGCAGAAAAAAGGTATAATGATTTGAAGACACAGTATTGGTGGAAACAGATGAAATCTGATGTTACGGAATTTGTAGCCAAGTGTCTGAATTGCCAACAGGTGAAAGCAGAAAGAAATAAATCAGGAGGTCTACTGCACAGTTTATCTATTCCTGAATGGAAATGGGATCACATTTCCATGGATTTTATGACGCAGTTACCACGTTCCTGCAGAGGTTGTGATACGATTTGGGTTGTGATTGACAGATTGACCAAATCTGCATGTTTTATTCCATACAAGATGACATACAGATATGACCAGAGGGCCGATATTTATGTCAGAGAGGTGGTCAGATTGCACGGAGTGCCGAAGTCGATTGTTTCAGACCATGATCCTCGGTTTACTTCGCACTTCTGGTAGAGTTTGCAGGAGGCTCTCGGTACGAAGTTACATCTGAGTACCGTATATCATCCCCAGACTGACGGACAGCCAGAACAGACGATTCAGACATTGGAGGATATGCTGAGAGCTGTAGTTCTTGACTTTAGCACTAATTGGCAGGATGCCTTGCCTCTTTGCGAATTTTCGTACAATAATAGCTATCAGACGAGTATTGAGATGGCTCCATTCGAAGCGTTGTACGGACAAAATGCAGATCCCTTTTATATTGGGATGATATCTCTGAGGTTCCTGAGATTGGACCTGATATGATTAGAGATATGACGGAAAAAGTGAAGCTGATTCAGAAGAAAATGAAGGCAGCTCAGGACCGACATGCCAAATATGCCAACATCAGACGACGACCGTTGGTATTTGAGACTGGAGATCGAGTATTTTTGAAGATTTCACCTTTCCGAGGAGTTGTCAGATTTGGAAAAAAGGAAAGTTGTCTCCACGATACGTTGGTCCATATGAGATTCTCGATAAGATAGGAGATCGTGCCTATCGACTCGCCTTGCCGCCTTCATTATCGGGAATACATGATGTCTTTCATGTATCTATGCTGCGGAAATATCTCCCTGATGATTCTCACGTTATTCAGCGAGACGAGGCAGAATTTGATTAAAGTCTAAGTTATGTCGAGAAACCGATCCAGATTATCGATCGCAAGGAAAAACAACTTAGGACGAAGACTATTCTTCTTGTAAAAGTTCAATGGACTCGTCATGGCATTAAAGAAGCGACTTGGGAGACTGAATCAGATATGAGACAGGAATTCCCAGCACTATTTAACTGATGTGAGTTTTCTATTCAATATTCTCTTATATACATTTCCTTTCGATATGATTTGATTGCCTGGGATTTCGGGGACGAAATCGTATCATAGGGGGGAGAAATGTAATGCCCAAGATTTTGAGTCCGTTAATCTGAGATTATTGATTATGAATTGTTGTGATTATTGCCGGGCCGTTCCGAGATCAGATTTGGGCAAAGAATATGAAAAGCTAAGATTTTGGGCCGAAGGGTTGGCGCCCGAGCGGAAGTCTTTGACCGCCCGAGCACAATTTAATAGGGTAAGAAACCCGAACACCTCGCGCTCGGGTGGTAAGTTATATCCGCCCGATCACGACTGTAGGAAATGCAAGGGCCATGAATTCCGCGCCCGGGCGGAACTTTATGTCCGCCCGAGCGCGAGACGTGTTACTTGAAAGAATGAGCAACGTTTCTCTAGTATGGATGATATATATATATATATATATATATATATATATATATATATATATATATATATATATATATATATATATATAGATATTAAGCTTCCTTTCCTTAGAATCTGAAAGGAAAAGAAGAACGAAGGCTCCAGGAAGACTTTAGGAGTTCGTGGCTTAAAAGTGAGATTTTACAAAATCCGTCCGTCAGAATTAGAATCCGACTTCAGTACTGTGTTCCTATTGACGCCGGCTACAACTAGACGTAAGTTTTGTTAAGTTTTGATATGATTTGAAATTATGGTATTGCCAGAATCAAATAGGATTCATATATGATGTTCTTGACATGTTAGACATCGTAAAATCGAAGACAGATTGAGAAACAGATTGATTATGGAATTGTTATGATTTTTCAGGTTATATTGATTGATATTGGACAGATTTGGATTGTTGATTGACTACCGATTGTATTGGATATTGCTTATAGATTGTAATTAATATCTGTTGAGATTGTATTGACCGGGATGCCGATTGATTTTGAATTAAATCCAGATTAATCAGATTGGTATTGAATTGAACAGTATATTGATATGATATTATTGATATTGTTATTTCCAGATAGAGTATTGACAGGCTTTGAATTCCAGACTTGAACGTCGTCAAAACTTCAACGAAAGAAAGGTATAAGTCAATGTGGTATTGGGAGATCGACTCGAGTAGGATATACTTGAGTTTCCCTAAATCACATACTTATTATTATTATTATTATTATTATTATTATTATTATTATTATTATTATTATTATTATTATTATTATTATTATTATTATTATTATTATTATTATTACTATTATTATTATTATTATTGTGTTCATTGATTTGATTTGATTTGATATGCTTGTTTTATTGATTTATAGGAAGCATGTATTATATGAGTATTAGACGAGTGATCTTGTGACATAAGTGCCGATAGTGATGGAATCGTCACTGGCACATTGCACATTGTCACAAGATAGTTAATTGGCGATAGTGCCACAGTCTGTGACGGATAGGTCAAGACACCGGATGTTTGGTTATATCGAAGTGGATAGAATTGGATTTTCTTCTAGTCGATATAGGAATACCAACATCTGGAAACCGGGATCCCTAGACTAGGATTGAGTCTAGTCTGAGACGTGGAGTCACGAGTTTATTGATAGTTTTATATTGATTATGTATTCAGATTTGATATATATTACTGATATGTGTTACATGCTTTTACATTTTTTATATGATTACATGTTTCGTTGATTTATACTGGGATTTTATTCTCACCGGAGTTATCCGGCTGTTGTCGTGTTTGTATGTGTGCATGACAACAGGTGGGACAGGTTCGGGGTTAAGGAGATGAAGAGAGATCGTGATTAGAGTGGAGACTACGGACTTTGATTTGAGATAGGGTTTGAAACACTTGATATGTAGTTGTTAAACCTTAGTTTGAATGATTGTACATAGTACCAGACTTGTACTTTTAATATTGATATGTATATTTGCATGTATTTCATTACGTTCCGCGATTTTAACAAAAAAATTAGACCCTGTTTATTATAATTGATGAAATTGTCCCAATGATGATTAAGAACATGATTAGCGTCCGGGTCCCCACAATAGCAAAAAATCAATTCGTTGTACTTGATGCCGGATTACGATAATGATGAGTACACGACATTCATGCGAGAGGCCTACCCCTATGAGACGATTATCACCACACTATGTGAGCCGGGCACGGTTTGGAAATTAAATAATCAACGAGCCCCGACACATTCTCTGCGACGTCCATGGATAGGGAGGCATACAACTGGTACCACTTTGTAGCCTCGCGATTGATGCCATCTGGGTATGTATCTAATGAGACAAAAGCAAAGGCAGCCTTGGTGTAATGTATCATCATAGGCAAAACAGTAGATGCAGGCCGAGTAATTATGACTTCGATGTTGCAGGCGTCTCGGGGCATTTACACTGTTATCATGCCCCACTCTTCTGCCATTACGGATTTATGCCGGTTAGCAGGGGTTGTATGGGATGATAGCGAGCCAGTTTTGCATACAAAAGGCGACATCTTACTGGTTGTTAGACTCTCGAGGGATCGGAGACAAATACAGATTACTAGTGCTCCGGGAGAGGCTTCAGGGAGTGGAGCGCAGCCACCTCCCGTCCCACAGGCACGTACAAGGAGAGGACAGACCGCACACGAGCGTCTCGATGATATTGAGCATATTATGAGGCGACAATGGAGGATGGCACGAGAGCACATGGAATACGTGCACGATTTTAATCAGGTGCTCGCACAGCAATTCTCAGCGGCCGTATTTCCACAGCCACCGCATTTTCTCACAGACCTATTGAGGATGACGAGGAGTATTATGATGACGAGGAGCCTGAGCTGTCTAGCAACGACAGTGATTCCTGAAGCGCGCAATATGAGGTACGTGTTCCCATTTTTTTCTTGCTTTATTATTGTACATTGGTGACAATGCACGTACTTAAGTTTGGGGGCGGGGGCGGGGGCGGGGGGGGGGGGGGGGGGGGTGGTCTCACTCTGTTTATCATTCACTTTGTTTTCCTTTTGAGTTACAATTGTTACTGCGTTTTTATTCTATGACTTTCATGATTATTTATTCCATGCAAGGTAGAGTTTAATTCCAAAAAAAAAATCATTTATTTATTTATTGCATCCTAGAATTGTTAGGAAGATTCATGTATACGTCGTTGTGTGGCCAATGATGAAAATGAAATCGTGGTTTTAATGCATATATGTATTCATGATAACTTGGGAGTCACAAATATTGTTGCACGGTCATGTTTGTTGATATTATCAATGCTTAGAGACAATTTGCATGCTTGTGATGCTAAATAGACAATAGATATTTGAATTTTAGTATTTTTCACATGACATTAATTGACATTTTTGCAAACACAGAAATGACCTAGGCAATCTTTCTCAATGTCGTTGGGCCTGTTTTCATTGCTATTATCGTTCGTTAGCCCATTGAGCCTTGAGTATATTGAGATTCTTAACTTTTCTTTGTGCACCTCTCATATATAATTTGATTGAAAATTGCATGTGATTGGTTTTTATGCTTTGACCACTGGATTGATGGTAATCTAGAACTTGCTTGAACACTTTTCGAGGAGAAATACAGATAATATGTGAAAAAGGAATGATTTAGGCAATCTTTGGAACCGTTTAAGCCTTTGAGCCTACCGAATAAACATGAAACATCCCTAGTGTCCCATTTTGAGCCTATTTAAAAAATATCAAGTGGTGTGTGTCAATGACATACAATTAGCCCCCACTTGTATCTATTCTACATCTCACAATAACTACCTAATGAAGCTTATACACTTATTGTCCTACCTAATTTTGAGAGAAATAAGTTCATTATTGTTGTAACGATTCAAGTTGTTCTTGAAAAGAAAAAAAAGTACATGCGAAAAAAAGAGTTGAAAAAGTGACAAGAAGAAGAAAAATAATCAAAAGAATGAATCAAAAAGTGGAGAAAAAGAAAAATATGGGAAATGGAGGACATGATTGGGAAGAAAACAATGAAGTGATGGTGAATGAAATAAGAATGAAGATGGTGAAAATTTGATTATTTTTCTCAAATTTTGATTTCCATACCTTTTATTGTAGCCATGAGCCATAGCCTAACGTTACAAGCCTACAAGACCTATTAACCTTGTCACATTTATCCAATATACTAGTAAAGAAAAGCAGTTCAAGTCAAGCCTATGGATACCTGAGAAACATGGTTAGTAAGTATGAACTTTGATCATTTTCATGTAAGCATCTCATTATGTAACATCATCGTTTGGTATACTTGCATTGATACCTATTGAACCAAACAATTATTAATGAAACCCTTTGGGATCTGTGTAAGTGAATTTTTATATTTATGAAGTTTGATTTGAACTGAGCTAAAGATCTCTTGAGTTTATAAAGCTAGTGTGTGTTGTAAATTTATTTGAGCATTTGATTGGGTAAATGAACATTGACATATCACACACGCACATGACTCTTGAGTGATTATGAATTACATAAAAAAAATGGATTAATCAGAGGCGAAGATCAATGGTTGCATGTCCATGACTTTTAGTCGTTTTCATTATTTGTGGATCGAATTTCTATTTCTGCTTTTATTTTGCTCGGGACTAGCAGAAGTTCAATTTTGTGGGGTTTGATAAGTGCAAGAATTGCACTTAATTTATATGTTGATCCATTCAATATATGCTGGTTTCGAACAGAATTATGCTTGGTTTTTGTTGTTTTTGTGTTGTGCAGAGGATAAACAATAGTTGGATGATTTAGAGCAAACAGAGGTGTTTTTAAGCATGATAATGCAATATACAAAAGCCGCAGCGCCACAAAATAGCGTCGCAGCGCTCATTAGGCCGAATATCAAGCACCTAGGCGCTGCCCAACAAGCGCCGCGGCGCCAAACTACCAAAGAGTAAGCACCTAGGCGATGCTTCTCAGCGCCGCGATGCCTATATCAGGGAACCACGGGCGCCTAGGCGCCACTTACTCAGTGCCGCGGCACCAATGACGGCTAGACAAACACTTTGGGCTTTCAAATTACGGCCCAGGCGCGGAAGTAAATGGGAGCCGAGGGTTTAGAACAGAGGAGGCCGTTTTTGGAGAGAAAGGATACAGGAGAGCAAGCACGGACACGAGACGAAGATCCAGAGTATGAAGAACAATCAGAAATACGAAGAGCGACGGATCTGGGGACGGAGACGACACTTCAGATTTGTCATCTATTCTTTTGTTTTTATATTTTCGTGTATTTCAATGTCTAAATCTTTGAACATGCATTGTTTTTATTTAGATTTCGTCATGAACTAATTTTCTAGTCTAGAGAATGATGTAGCTTTGTTGATACGATAATTTGACTCGTTTTTCTATATGATTGAATTCCTTCTCGTTTAACTTTGTTTTCTTTGTATTGTTTTGACTGCAATTTACTGGCCATAAATTGTACGTTATCTGATTAATTCTACAACTCGGGAGATTGATTAGGATTATAGATCACTAGATACACATCGTTGAATGTTTATATCGTTTGGAAGACGTATAAATTTAGCGAGGCTTAGACAAGAACATTGTTTGCATTTATCACGTAAATCTAGATTCTTATTAGCAATGTTTGAATCAAGGTTTGAATGATACAGTTTATTTGTCAATTGGGAAAGGGGGAATAAAATAATTATGTGTTCTTGGCCATTAAATAATTGAAATTCATGAATATAAATTTAACTGGAAATAATTATCGTGGAAACTTAATGAAATCATTCCTCTAGATATTTTCTCTCATTGTTATTTCTCAACTCGGTGACTATATTAATTCTTTGTTTTTAAATTAATTCGTTTAAGCAAACCAAACATTTTACTGAATTTTCTAGATAAATTCGGGACTATTCTAATTACAAGCACAAATATACATTTATATACACACTCCTCGTGGGATCGACACTTGTACTCAAAAACACATTTTACTATAACTTGACGTCGTGCGCTTGCGAGCAATCAAGAAAACACGCAACATTCATCTTTACGTGTCAAGCCTTACCCATTGATGTTGAACCTTAATGGACGGTCGCCATGAGTTCTCTCATTAATATGAGCCGAAATCATGGGAGTTCCAAGTAGTTCACATCACCATGTCAATGGATGTCACAACTTTCCGGTGTCCAGGGCCCCTCCCAATAATATCAGCTGAGCCCCGAGCATGGGTAGAGTTCATCATGCACTCATTGTCGATAGAAGACATGAAAATTATAAACACTTCTATAATTCTCTTTTTCAGGCTTGATAATAATTTTGAATCTTATTCAAAATGAGGGTTCTTTAAGTTTGAAAAGTCTTATCATTAATTTTGTTTAAAAGCTCGCCATGCTTCATCGTATTTTTGCCGAATTCATGCAACTTTGTTATTATCATAATAATAACGAACATACTTATTATTTATAATATATCATGCATATATCATAAACAGTAAACTAAACAAAAATGATCAATCACCCCAAAACTAATGGCCCGTGTGAGCTAAGCACGGGCCTAGGTCCAATCCTAGAGAAATGCATGGGAAGCAAATGAAACTTTTGCATAAGCCTCCAATATTTACATGTCTTCGATCTTCATAATCATCAAGGCCATTATTTTCCAATCTTAATATTCCACTATACTAATATTTACAAATAAATATCAATGTCAAATAGAGATGCATCTCATGGGGTGGGAATGGGCCATAAACCAAGCTTACTTGTAAATTGATAATTATTACAATCATTCAACACAAAATATCCTAGCATACACCTAGCAAATTGGGCTTGAGATTTTGATCATCCATTATGCATAATATCACATATCATACACCATCAATTAATTATCACAATAATCAATTGATCCAATATTATATATCTTAATCCAATCACTAACCACACGATTATAAATTAAATTAAAAAAAGTAAACAAACTCCTTTTTTCTCTTTCTAATTAATTTATTTTTAACCGAATTTCTTGTAAATCACCATTTACTATAAATAATTAAAGTCCAACTTCAATTATTTGTTTCATGAGAAAATATATAAAAATTTTGTAAAATTTAAACTTAAGGGCTCAATAAGACATTTTTCACCAAAAATATTTTGGTCCATTTAAATTTCACAAATTGTGTTAGCCATCTAATGTCCCAACAACTCAAGGTCCATGACACTTTGATATTCCAAAACACTTTTAGAAATCTTAGTCGTCACTGTCGTTGCCAGAGCTCTGTTGCCGGATTCCGTCCGACAATTTTTTTTAATTTTAAAAGATTGAGGGGGAGTTCGGGCAGCCCAAGGGGCTGCCCTTGCTACCTGAAAACTTCCCCAAAACCGGCCTTGATTTGATGCAAAAATTTATCTCATGCGGTTAGAAATAGTTCTCAATATAATATCATGTATTTGTTACACTAAAATTGTAACCATTGCTCTGATACCACTTGTAAGGGAATCAGTTACGGTGTCCGGTTGCGCAACGGAAGTTTTGAAAAATTGTTTTTCAACAAGAAAAACAAAACCGAGCTCCTCACAATATGTGTAGCAAATAACAAAACAAACATGTCATACATAGAATGTTTAAGAAATATATCTATCAATCTCTTAAGATTGATGATTGCTCCAACTAAGATGTTAAACACTTTAGCTTTTGAATGTTAGACTAGTCTACAAGCCTCCCTTGAGCTCTTCTTGCTCAAAATCAAGCACATCACCAACAAGCTAAATCCACCTTACACTTGCACTAGAAAATGTAAGGAAATTTTTTTTTTAGAAGTTTGTGCTTTCATTAACAATTTGAAGAAGCAAAATAAGAGGAATTTTTACTAAAAAAATTCGGCCAAGGTGAGTTAGGAGAGAAGGGGAGGAAATTTTCTTGATACTTGAAAAAGTGATAAAGTGCATGAGCATGCCATGCATTGTTTAATGAAAAAGTTTCCTCCAACCCTTCACCTTCCTTGCAAGCTTTTTACTTGGGCTTGTAACAATTACAAAGCCCATGGACTTTTATTTAAATGTCTCAAACAAATTTCAGACCGATTAAACCTTACTTGAACTAGTCAAGCACACTAGTTGAATAATTATTTATAATTAGGCTCCACAAGGCCCAATATTATTTAGTTAATTCCACACTTGAATTAATTTAATTATTTGGACGCTACTAGATCCACTAGTGTTTGATTAATTCAACACTTGAATTAATTTAATTTAGTCCATAATAATGTTTATGTAAATCAAAATTTTCCAATACATTATTTATTTGAGCCATCTTTTAATTTAGGAACACTTTCACAAATTAAAAGTTACATTCCCCTTATAGAAGTCATACTTCTAATTTTCCTTGTGCCTATAAACTCCTTTATAAGCCGTTCAACACATTGAACTATTTTCTTCTCAACAGGATCTAGAAAGTTAGCACTTGTGTGGCCCTCAATGGTTCATTGATACAACTAGCAGTAGGTTCACATCTCAATGTGATTCAGAACTAAAAATGTCCTTATATAAGCATACCCCAATCGCCCCATTCTTATTTATCAACTCCTTGATAATAAGAACGTCAGAAACTCAAGTCTTATAGTACCCAACCAATCATGTTAAACGTCTAGCAGTATCGCTTACATGATTCCATAGGTATCAAATGATAGTGCTTGCAAGAACTATTCTATTATGGTTAGCGTACAGTACGGTCCCTTCATCTCATATATCCCGACCGATTCGACAACTATTGGTATATCGAGAGTTTTCAATGAATCGATACTATATGTCATGTCATAGTTTCATCGATGGAGTAATATAATAAACGATTTTCTTAATTACCACCATACTCTGATCAGAGATTTCATACTACATATACATGAGATCACATAGGATATCTATACCCGAAGGTACGCGGTGAATCCCCGACTACAATGCATTGACGCCTATATGTTTCGACAAAACATCCAACCTTGCCACCTGATGACCCCATATGAGTCGGTAGTAAAGTCAAAGTACAATGTTAGCATATAGAATGTAGAACCCGATAAATCAGATTACGTATAATCCATGCATAATTACTATTATTTAAATTAAAAATGAGTTCTTTTATATTTATGGAGTGTTTAATGCATTTTAAAATTTGTTAAGTCATGATCATTTATTTTAAATCGTAGAATTTTAGTTTATCTTTTCGGTTAAATACGCGTGGCCGGACTGGAGTTGGAGTATTGAGATAAAATTTAATAATAAGAAAATATTCCTAAACTTAATTTAAGCCAAGGAATAATTTATTTTAATGAAAAAGAATGTTTAAGGATTTATTTAATTAATTGGAGTGAAGTAGTAAATAAGTTCTTTTATGTCCAATAATTAATTAAAAAACCTAAATTAAAATGTGTAACCAATTGGGATAAATTAATCTAGGCCTATTTTATTTAAGAAATTGTAACTTAACATGTTAGTAATTTATTTTAAGATTTAGCCATGCATCCAAGAAAAATTATTATCCTAAATTAAGTTATTAATTCACTAAAATACATAATAACTGTATAAAACTTTATGTGTTTAAAATTCATTAATTAAGCAATATTTTATCCTATTTTGTTAAGCAATTTCGGCCACTCCCTTAAACAAGTTAATTATGTTTTGGCAACTCTCCATTTTTATTCCTTTCCTTATCCTTTTTTAGTAAGATAATTCCCTCACTTTTAATCACCAACAATTAATAATTAAGAAATATTTCTACCTTGTTTTTTATAGCGAAATTTGGTAATATCATCCTATCAAATCTCCCTCAATCCCACCATATCACACCTCATTCCATATCTAACAAACAACTAGGATAGAAATATTTGTATTTTCCATTCAACCTCCTCATTTAATTGGTAACTTTCACCCTCATCACCTAGCCTTCCTCCCCCACCATCCTTCCGAAATTCAGAAGCTAAACCAGCAGCAAAATCGTGTATAGCAGGAAGAGAGCAAGAGAGAAAAGAAAAGAAAACTCTGTCTCCGCCGCGCCGTGTTCGTCGTAGTGTTTGATTTCTTTCTTAAACGAAATTCAGGCATGTATATGTTATTCTTTTCTCTTCAATCAAGTCTTATACATATTTTAAAACCATGTTATGTCCATAAATCATGAAGCAAAAACGAAATCATGACAGCAAATTTCGAAAAAACCTGCACAAAAAATTCTTTGTCTCGGCTACTTCCTTCATGCTTCACAGTTTGTGTGTTTTTGGTGATTACAGGGAGTTGGTTGGTTCCAGTCGCTCAAGGCTGCATCTAGACACAATATAGAGTTTATTAGGTCCATCAGTTTAAGTCCATTCGCCACAGCAAAACGAAATGGACAGCAACTCTCCATAGTTGCACCCGTTGAGTCTCGATTTTCATTGTTTATTGTCTAAGGTGGGTGTTCGAATCATGGTTGGTCCAAGACCGGTAACCATAGTTAGAACATCTCCTTAGCAGGTCTAGGACATGACCAAGATGGCCTTTCAAGTCTTGAGTCTCGGTCCCATCAGTTTTTAAAACAAAACATGCAAGTGCCCCTCGGTTTCTCTTTTGTGATTTTGTATCAGTGAGTTTCGAATTTTGGGTGTTTGGGTGGATCTTGGTTGGCTTCTAGCCCTTAGCCATGGTTCACACAATACCTCATGATTTCTAGATCGAGCCATGGTCGATCATATGGCCACTGAAATGATGTATGACAGCAAGCGATTCGATACATCACAGTACAGATTTTTGAGTTCTCGGTTTGGACCTTGGTCGATCTTAGGTGGTTGCTGGGATTGTGGTTGGCATAGGGCCCTTAGCCATGCTTCAAGCCACACCTTAGGATGTTGGGAAGAGGCTCTGGTTGGTGGTTCAAGCCCCAATGATCATTAGTCTCTTAAACGAACACAACAAGCGCAGCTGCTGCCATCTCACATTTGACAGCAGAATGGCTTCGGTCCAGAGGTGGTATTTTCGTTCTTGGTTGGCTTTTATCCTATGACCTTGGACTGGACAGTACCTCAATGAGTTAGGAAGGTCATGTTTTTGTCCTTTTGTGATTTGGTTAAGTTTAGAGGTCGTACGAGAATTTACGGTGCAATGTGCCAAAGTGACTCTCGAAAGAGCGTTTTACAATTTTGGCCTCCATTCACTATTTTTGTGTATTACATACAGTCCTAAGGATATGTTTTCCAGTATTTTAAGAGTATTTTAATTATGTCTAAACGATGGTTCAATGTTGGTTCGGGTTTTTATGAAGCCATGGTTGAATACTAAGTTTGTTGGGCGTAATTGTCTCGTTTCTAGTTCAATTATAAAGTGTTGGTTACGAAGCCAAAATTATAATTATATAGTATTTATTTAAATTTAAAGAAACAATAGAAATTATGTATGTTAGTTACGTGTGAGTTATGTATGGAACAGTATGCCTCCTAGACGCAATCCTGAGCACATGAGAGATGATGAGCATCGTCATGAGGACGGTGAGGATCATAGGCAGGAGAGAGATTTAACAGCACCCCCTCCACCGGACATGAACGCCCAGATGCTAGCCGGAATGACGCAGTTCTTCGCACAGTTTGCAGGGAACAATGCTGGGGTAGCCAGGCAGACGGGGCCTGAGGCTACCTATGAGAGGTTCATGAAGATGTGACCGAAGGAGTTCTCATGGACGACAGATCCCATGATTGCCGAGGGCTGGATTAAGTCCCTCGAGGTTATCTTCGAGTTCATGGAGCTTGGAGACGAGGATAGGGTTCGTTGTGCGACCTATCTGTTTGGAGGAGACGCGCGCTTGTGGTGGGAAGGAGCATCTGTAGCCTTGAATGCGGCTACTCTGAGTTGGACGCGCTTTACAGAGGTATTCTACTCTAAATATTTTACTGACGAGGTGCGTTCCAGGTTGACCAGGGAGTTTAAGACCCTGAGATGAGAGTCTTGACTGTTACGGAGTTTATCCGTAAGTTTGAGAAGGGTTGCCATTTTGTGCCCCTGATTGCAAATGATGCTGAAGCCAAGTTAAGACATTTTCTGGATGGTCTACGGCCGATCTTGCGCCGCGATGTTAGGGTGGCTGGCCCTACTACCTATGACGTCGCTGTCTCCAGAGCTCTAGCTGCAGAGCAAGATCAGAATGACATCGAGAGATCGCCAGGGTAAGCGACCAGTCCGAGTGCCGCACCGCCCTCCTCAGTAGCAGCATCAGAGTAATAGGCCTTTCCACGGCCCTCCCAAGAACAGAGGACAGCAGCAACAGGGACGGGAAGTCCCGAGGAACGTAGAGTACCCAATTGTGCTAAGTGCACGCGCCGTCACGCTGGAGCTTGTATGTATGGCTGAGGGAAGTGCTACAAGTGTGGTAGTTCTGACCACTTACTTAAGTATTGCCCTCAGGGGAGTCTGCCTACCCAAGGCAGAGTTTTTGCCCTCCATGCAGCGGAGACGAACCCGGAGACGCTGCTCTCTACAAGTATCTTAAAGCTTTAAGTTTATATTTGAAAGTTAATGTTTCAAGGGTTTGGGTTAAGGTTTTGAAATTAAAATTTGTGATAGGATTGCATGCTCTAATCAGAGTTATTTCGGGAATTTAGTTTAGAAGAACTTTGACCTTCGCATGTCTATAAGTTTAGATCTTGTGATTATTAGGGTCAGCTTGATGTTTCAACTTTTCAGGGAGAATTTTTATAGCTGGTTCAGCTACTAATTACTTGATAGATTCAGGGGCTACTCATTCGTTCATTTTGGAGACCTTTGTGAATTTTCTCCAGATCAAGACCATTGGGCTAGATGTAGCGTATTCAGTAGTATTGCCTTCTGGAGAGGAGCTGGCAGCTACTAATGTGATCCGAGACATAGACCTCGAGCTTCATGCTAATCTTGTTTATGCGGATCTTATCGTACTGCCGATGCCAGAGTTTGATATCATCCTGGGTATGAACTGGCTATTAAGGAACAGAGTTTTGATTGACTTCCAGAGGAGATCTGTTCTAGTACGACCGCTTGGGAGAGAGCAGTACTTATTCTAACCTGACAGGTACTTTTCTTTACCGCATATAATACCTTGTGTCCAGGCTAGGAGGCTCGTGCGTAGAGGGTGTCGAGCGTTTTTAGCGACTTTTGTATTTGTTCCCGAGACACCCAGTCAGTCAGCCTCCGATGTCCCAATTGTTAGGGATTTTCTAGACGTGTTTCCTAATGACGTCTCTGGTATGCCACCTGTGCGAGAAGTGGAGTTTTTTATTGAGCTTATGCCAAGTACCACACCGATATCAAAAGCGCCGTACCGATTAGCACCGACAGAGATGGCAGAACTCAAGAAGCAGATTCAGGAACTTCTTGACAATGAGTTCATTCACCGGAGTTTTTCACCATGGGGCGCGCCAGTCTTATTTGTGAAGAAGAAGGATAGTTCGATGAGGCTCTGCATTGATAACCGGGAATTGAACAGGGTTACAGTGAAGAACAAATACCCACTCCCGAGGATTGAAGATTTATTTGATCAGTTGCAGGGAGCTTCAGTATTCTCAAAGATTGATCTACATTCAGGTTATCACCAGTTGAGGGTGAAAGATGCCGATGTTCTCAAGACTGCTTTTAGGAATCGTTATGGCCAATTCGAGTTCCTTGTGATGCCGTTCGGTTTAACAAATGTGCCCGCGATCTTCATGGATCTAATGAATCGCGCAGTCGTATCTTGATCAGTTCGTGATAGTGAAACGTCTGCCCTTTTTATTGCTTTAAAAGTACTAGAATTTTTTTTTAATTTTTATAAACACTCAACTTTTCGGCCATGAATATTTACCACATGAAAATATTTCTATAAAATATTTTACTCTTTTAAAGTAAAACATCAACCAACTAGCATATTTAAAAATCAAGTTCAATAGTCATAAAATGAAATAGTCAACTGTTTTACCAAACCTAAAAAGCAATAAGTTTGAAAAGTATAGTCCATACTAAACCTCTCAAAAATCTCTCAAAAAGCATAAATAAATAGTCTTAAAATCTTTAACATAAATCATAAATGCGGAAAAAGTAGAAGAGCTGGTCCTCAGGTTGTGTGCGCCTTCAGTCCAGTCAAATCATCTGTCAAGTCCTCCCTCAACCTCACCTGAATCCACCCACCTAGTGAGTCTAAAGACTCAACACACCCTAATCTTTATAGCAAATAATACATATAAAACCACATGCAACAGTGAAAATACTTTTACGTAAAAATTACCTTTCATGACATGTAAACATAAACTTTAACTTTCCTTTTTTCCTCGACATGACATCACATAAACATTTTCATGATCATAAATATTTTTCTTTTTCCTTTTCCTTTTCCTTTTGTTGAATTCAGATCGTTAATTGTGACTTTCCTCATCATGACATAAACCTCAAAATTCGACAGATCCATCTACATGTAACCACAGTACTGGGCAGTGGGGACATCAGCGACACTCTCACCGGTCAACTGAGCCTTGGCCTATCCTCTTTCGAATAGAAATACGATCTTCGGGGCTCCCTCTGGGGCCTTCTCTCATAAATGGGATCGCTCTGGGGCCTTCTCCCCTCACGATATTCTTATTCTTACCTCAAACCTCATATCCTCAATGATCAATAGAATTATGATCGTCGGGCTCCCACTTGGACCATAACCCTCACGATATCTTCCAATGTAACCACGTAATAGTCACAATTACTTCCCTTCCTTCAACGTTTCTTATTCTCATCACTTTATAAAAATCATACATAACATAACATTTTTGTTTTTGAAACCAAGCATGCAACATGTCTTTTAAATGTCTTCCTTAAATCATAAAAATCCCTTAGATATTTAGAAAAATCATATTTTAATCATGAACATTTCATAAACATTTAAAAATAATCATAATATCATAAAAACAGCATTTAGGGCACTGCCATGACGTTTACTAATTTTTGGTGTAAAAAGATCGTTTTACCCCTGGACTTGACATTTTACGATTTTGAATTTTTTCTTGATTTCTTGACTCTAACATGTCCCAAATAATTATTTAAGCTTACATGAATTTTTCCATAATTTTATTTAGCTTAAATATTAGACTTTTTGATTTATCTTTAATTAATTGTTTTTACGGTGTTTTTAATCCCGAAAAATCTCAAACATTAATATAAAATTCCTAAATTCAAAATTTAGTCTTTTTATATTATTTTAGTCCTTATGAACCATGACTCGACCCCCATGAGCCGTTTCAATTTTTCTTAATTAAAAACCCTATTTTGACCCTAAACTTCGACCCCGAGCCAACTTTCGATTTTCACGAGTTACCCCCGTACCATGTAGATCCAAAACTTGACCAACATCCTAAAGTACCCTACTGGACCCTTAGACCACTAAGAAACCCAAGCCAAACCCAAAAACGAGCAACCCCAAGTCACCCCTATGCTGGCCGTGAATCCCAATCTGCACGGGTTCTATGTTTGTGCATCCAGGCTGCTTCCCGCGAACCCAGACCTTGAACCACTCATCCTCACACCTTCCTAAGACTCTAAAGCCTCGTCCTAACCCAGCCCTTGATCCCTAGACCGAGACCTTATGCCCTTGCAAGTCACCCGAAGTCTGCACACTTTTGTGCCACTTCTCGGGTAGGAGTCCTTGCTTGCAAGAACTCCTCCCAGCCCTTCCAAACCGAGTCCTAGCATAGCTAGGACTCTCCCCCTGACCCATGACCGACTCTAGCCGAGCCCTGGCCCAAGCCAACACCAAGCCAATCCCTTTTTAATGGAACCCGATCACCCCCAACCCATGACAGCAACTCACGGCTTCAACCTGTTTTGCTTGTTTCGCTTCGACTTTGGTGAGTATGGTGAATAGGTTAGGGCCTTAATTCATGTATAAACATTACCATTGCATAACCTAAGACCATGGCAGCCCCTTTACATGACAAAACCATGAATTTGCATCAAAAATCTTAAGTTTTCTCATGAGTGCATGCAATATCCGAAAATTCTGAAAATAAAATCATGTTCTTCATGCATACAATAATTCAAACAATAATATGATATGATGGATGAGAAAAGGAGATGTAGGGCGTGCCTTTGCGTTATATACGCACGAAAAAAAAACCGTTGAAGTCTAAGAACGGATCGAAACCTTGGCTAACCTTCCCTTGAACTCCTTCGAAAACCCTTCTAAGTGTCGTGTGTGTTGTGTCGTGTGTGTTGTGTGTCTTTGGGTAGAGTTTTCTGAATTGAAAAGTGGGAGGCGTAAGTTGTGATTCATGGTGTAGGGTTTATAACAAATTAAATATAAGTAACTTACTAACTAGGCTTAGGCCTATTAAGCCAATTAAATTAAGCCCATTAGTCTCAAGTAGGATTTAATTAAATCAACAAGGTTTTTGTTTAAATAAATTTATGAATTTATTAGCCGGGTTGTCAAAACACTCGCATTTTTATTGAAAACCAACACCGATAAAATTTTACGTCCCAGCGTATAAAATCACCTCAAAACCCCTTATTTTCAAAAATATGAAAAACCATCAACCTTGTTTTAAACAATTAAAAACAATTATTTCATAAAAACATTTTACGTTTTTTCAGCCATCAGTCTCCGTTCCTCGATCGCAACTCGAATAACCTTTAAAAATTTCATTTTAATGCAACCATGTAGAAAAATATAATTTAAACATATCAATATGCACCACATAATTAATTAAAACATTTAAATAAAATACAAAAGAGTTTAATAATTGCATGCATGTAGTTCGCGTGGACCATTAAATTTTCGGGACGTTACATATAGTATTCATAGACGACATCTTCGTCTACTCAAAGAATCAAGAGGATCACAACAGACATCTGACCGCAGTTTTGCAGACCTTGCAGAAGCACCAGCTATTCGCGAAGTTCAGTAAGTGTGAGTTCTGGTTAGAGAAGGTAGTGTTCTTAGACCCAGCGAAAGTTGCAGCAGTCAGAGATTGGGTTGTACCGCAGAATGCATCAGAGATCCGTAGTTTCCTTGGGCTAGCAGGATATTATCGGAAGTTTATTCAGGGATTCTCCTTTATCGCAGTTCCACTCACATCGTTGACAAAGAAGAATGCAAAATTTGTGTGGAGCGATGAGTGTCAGAAAAGCTTCGATACTTTGAAGCAAGCTCTTATCTCAGCACCAGTATTGGCCATGCTATCAGGGCCTGCAGACTTTGTTTTGTATGCCGATCCTTCGAAGCTCGGTCTAGGCGCAGTGTTGATGCAGCATGGGAAGATGATAGCATATGCTTCTCGTCAGTTGAAAATCCATGAGAAGAACTACCCCTACCCACGATCGAGAATTGGCAGCCATAGTATTTGCCTTGAAGATTTGGAGGCATTATTTGTACGGAGAGAAGTGCCAGATCTTTACCGACCATAAGATCCTCAAGTACTTCTTTAAGCAGAAGGAGCTGAATATGAGTCAGAGGCGTTGGTTGGAACTAGTGAAGGACTATGACTGTGACATTAGCTACCACCCGAGCAAAGCTAATGTAGTTGCGGATGCACTGAGCAGGAAAGTCACAGTGATGGCTCATTTGGTGATTCTGAGACATCTTCAGTTTGAGATGCAGAGGTTTGATCTAAAGACATATCCTCGAGGTAGAGTTCCCTGTCTATCCACTTTGACGATTCAGTCTTCTCTTCTAGACCGTATTCTCAGTGGACAGTCAGCAGATGAGCAGTTGGCAAAGTGGAAGCAGAGAGATGAGGCCAAGGGCAGTATCTTGTATACAGTTAGCGACGGCATTGTGAGATATCGAGACAGAATGTGGGTTCCTAGCAGTGATTCTATTCGAGCAGATATTTTATCAGAGGCCCACATGTCGCCGTACTCTACTCATCCTTGGATTACGAAGATGTACAAAGATCTACAGTTGTTGTATTGGTGGCCCGGAATGAAGAAGGATATCAGAAGTTTTGTATCCGAGTGTCTGACGTGCCAGCTAGTGAAAGCGGAACATCAGAGACCAGCAGGCTTGCTCAAGCCTCTTCCTATTCCCGAGTGGAAGTGGGAGAATATTACCATGGACTTCGTGGTAGGCTTGCCGAAATCAGCCAGAGGGTCAAATGCTATCGGGGTGATTGTTGATCGTCTTACCAAATCCGCGCACTTCTTGCCCATTAAGACGACTTTCACCATGATTCAGTATGCAGAGTTGTATATCCGAGAGATATTCAGGCTTCATGGTATTCCCTTTTCTATTGTATCTGACCAAGATCCTAGATTCACTTCCTCCTTTTGGAAGAGTTTGCATTCAGCCGTGGGTACGAAGTTGTTGTTTAGCACAGCCTTCCTTCCTCAGACGGATGGTCATTCAGAGAGAGTTATCCAGAGTCTGAAGGATCTTCTCCGTGCATGTGTCATCGATTTCTCAGGGAGTTGAGAGTCGAAGTTGTCATTGGTAGAGTTCACCTATAACAACAGTTTTCAGTCGTCTATAGGTATGGCTCCATATGAAGCACTGTACGGTCGTAAGTGTAGATCTCCTATTCATTGGGATGAAGTAGGGGAGAGATCAGAATTGGGTCCGGAGATTATTCAGTAGACTACCGATGTAGTAGTCAAGATCCGCGATAGGTTGAGGACTGCTCAGAGTCGACAGAAAAGTTATGCGGATCAGAGGATGAGAGATCTAGAGTTTGTCGTTGGTGACCATGTTTTCGTGAAGATAGCACCTATGAAAGTGTCATGCGGTTTGGGAAGAAAGAAAAGCTTAGTCCAAGATTCATCAGACCATTTGAGATCCTCGACAGGGTTGGGACGTTAGCTTATCGTGTTGCTCTTCCGCCGAATCTGGCTGGAGTGCATAATGTGTTCCACGTCTCTATGCTGAGAAAGTATATGGCGAATCCTTCGCATGTCTTGAACTTCGAACCGTTGCAGCTCACCCCGAACCTGTCTTATGAAGAAAGACCAGTGCAAATCTTAGACAGACAGGAGAAGAAGCTTCGGAACAAACTGGTGAAGCTAGTGAAGGTCAAATGGCTTAATCATCCGGAGGAGGAAGCTACGTGGGAATCAGAACCAGAGATGAAGAGTCGTTACCCCGAGTTATTCGGTAAGTTTTAATTTCGATGACGAAATTTCCTTTAAGGGGGGAGAGTTGTAGAACCCGATAAATCAGACTACGTATAAGCCATGCATAATTACTATTATTTAAATTAAAAATGAGTTCTTTTATATTTATGGAGTGTTTAAGGCATTTTAAATTTGTTAAGTCATGATCATTTATTTTAAATCGTAGAAGTTTAGTTTATCTTTTCAGTTAAATACGCGAGGCCGGACTGGAGTTGGAGTATTGAGATAAAATTTAATAATAAGAAAATATTCCTAAACATAATTTAAGCCAAGGAATAATTTATTTTATTGTAAAAGAATGTTAAAGGATTTATTTAATTAATTGGAGTTAAGTAGTAAATAAGTTCTTTTATGTCCAATAATTAATAAAAAGCCTAAATTAAAATATGTAACCAATTGGGATAAATTAATCTAGGCCTATTTTATTTATGAAATTGTAACTTAACATGTTATTAATTTATTTTAAGATTTAGCCATGCATGCAAGAAGAATTACTATCCTAAATTAAGTTATTAATTAACTAAAATACATAATAAGTGTATACTTTAAGGGTTTAAAATTCATGAATTAAGTAATATTTTACCCCATTTTGATAAGCAATTTCGGCCACTTCCTTAAGCAAGTTAATTATTTTTTGGCAACTCTGAATTTTTATTCCTTTCCTTATCCTTTCTTGGTAAGATAATTATCTCACTTTTAATCACCAACAATTAATAATTAACCAATATTTCTACCTTGTTTTTGATAGCGAAATTCGGTAATATCATCCCATCAAATCTCCCTCAATCCCACCATATCACACCTCATTCCATATCTAACAAACAACTAGGATAGAAATATTTGTATTTGCCATTCAACCTCCTCATTTAATTGGTAACTTTCACCCTCATCACCTAGCCTTCCTCCCCCACCATCCTTCCGAAATTCAGAAGATAAACCAGCAGCAAAATCGTGTATAACAGGAAGAGAGCAAGAGAGAAAAGTAAAGAAAACTATGTCTCCGTCGCGCCGTGTTCGTCGTAGTGTTTGATTTTTTTCTTAAACGAAATTCAGGCATGTATATGTTATTCTTTTCTCTTCAATCAAGTCTTATACATATTTTAAAACCATGTTATGTCCATAAATCATGAAGAAAAAACGAAATCATGAGAGCAACTTTCGAAAAAACCTGCACAGAAAATTCTTTGTCTCGGCCACTTCCTTCATGCTTCACGGTTTGTTTTTGTTTTATTACAGGGAGTTGTTTAGTTCCAAGCACTCAAGGCTGCATCTAGACACGATATAGAGTGTATTAGGAAGGTGTTGGTCCATCGGTTTAAGTCCATTCGCCACAGCAAAATGAAATGGACAGCAACTCTCCATAGTTGCACCCTTTGAGTCTCGATTTTCATTGTTTATTGTCTAAGGTGGGTGTTCGAATCATGATTGGTCCAAGGCCGGTAACTATGGTTAGAAGCTCTCCTTAGTAGGTCTAGGACATGACCAAGATGTCCTTTCAAGGCTTGAGTCATGGTCCCATCAGTTTTTAAAACAAAACATGCAAGTGCCCCTCGGTTTCTCTTTTCTGATTTTGTGTGAGTGAGTTTCGAATTTTGGGTGTTTGGGTGGATCTTGGTTGGCTTTTAGCCCTTATCCATGGTTCACACAATACCTCATGATGTCTAGATCGAGCCATGGTCAATCATATGGCAATTGGAACGATGTAAGACAGCAAGCGAATTGATACATCACAGTACAGATTTTCGAGTTCTCGGTTTGGACCTTGGTCGATCTTAGGTGGTTGCTGGGATTGTGGTTGGCCTAGGGCCCTTAGCCATGGTTCACGCCACACCTTAGGATGTTGGGAAGAGGCTCTGTTCGGTGGTTCAAGTCCCAATGATCATTAGTCTATTAAACGAACACAACAAGCACAGCTGCTGCCATCGCACATTTGACAGCAGCATGGCTTTGGTCCAGAGGTGGTATTTGAGTCCTTGGTTGGCTTTTAGCCTATTGCCTTGGACTGGACAGTACCTCAATGAGTTAGTAAGGTCATGTTTTTGGCCATTTGTGATTTGGTTAAATTTAGAAGTCGTACGAGAATTTATGGTGCAATGTACCAAAGTGACTCTCGAAAGAGCGTTTTAAAATTTTGGCCTCCATTCACTATTTTCGTGTATTACACCGTACGAGAATTTACGGTGCAATGTACCAAAGTGACTCTCGAAAGAGCGTTTTACAATTTTGGCCTCCATTCACTATTTTCGTGTATTACACTCCTAGGGATATGTTTTCTAGTATTTTAATCATGGCTAAACGATGGTTCAATATTAGTTCAAGTTGGTACGAAGCCATAGTTGAATACTAAGTTTGTTGGGCGGGCGTAATTGTCTCGTTTCTAGTTCGATTATGAAGTGTTTGTCAAGTTAAGTTTATTTGCATGTTTCTAAAGTTAGAATTAGGTCGCAGCGAGCCTGAGAATGATCCAACTCATTCGGTAAAACAGGGTTTTAATTATATTGCGTGCATAAAATATAAAATGTTTATTTTTGAGATATATGCTATATGACTTGTGGCCACGTTACGCTTATGGGATTGCTTCACCCGGTGACTTACGACCGGTTTACGATTATGTATGAGTACGGATATCCAGTCCAAGGTCTGTGATGATCTCTACCGCCCAGTATACTGTCGTTTAGTCTGATCAGACGTGCATGTTATGTTATGGGCCACTTGCGTAGAAACATTATCTCTACAAAAATTACGATATGATATGTTATGACAGAGCTCTATCGAGCAAAGCTTTTACGTATGATTTTCAGATATGCACGTATTTATAATTATCCATGACACGATTTTCACCTTACGCTTTACGATACGATATTTTTATGTTACGTGAAATCTTATGATATATTTACTTGTTATTCACGATATATGCATGCTGAGTCTTTAGACTCACTAGACTTTATTGTAGTAGGTATTGATGAGGTCGGGACCGAGGGCGGGGACCAGTGAGCTAGCTTGGGTCAACAGTAGTAGGAACCCGAGGACCTCATGCTTCAGTTTATTTACCTTTTTATGCAAAAAACTCATTTTTATCATGTTGAATTATTTTAAGTTGTTGTTTTGAAAACGATAATTTCTTCCGTTGTTACTTTAACATTAAATCTTTTTATCAATTCATTTTATGAATGAGGCGTGTTATTTATTTAAAGAGAAATTTTTTTAAAATAATTCCGCAAATTTACAAATACAAAATACGGGCCTCTACATAGAATCTCAATGTTGTCCTAGGTCATAATAACTAATGATGTACAACCATAAACTCGGACGTTCCACTCGATAAGTGAGAACCACATGGAAAGCCCTTTATGTAGGGTTGTTCAGTGCACTATACAAGAAGCACCTATCTACATGCTCGGACATCACAATGTCCTCTACCAATTAAACATGGTACTCACATCGTAGAGCTTGATGGGTTTGTTTTATTGCTAAATGGGCTTAAAATCATTTTAGTCCTTTTAAAAGTTAATTAAGGGCCCATTATTAAATTATTATATTATCTTAACCTAGTGTAATTAACCCTAATCCCAATCAAAAAGCTCTCGGCCGCCCACCCCTCCTTCAGCAACCTCTCCACATAAAATTTCAGCAACAAGGTCGGCTCTTTCAATTTTTTTCTCAAGCAAGTTCCTCCCCTCCCCTCTGGTGCTTCCCCAATGTGTTTTTCTTCAAGCTTTTGATCATAAAATCATCAAGGCACGCTTATATCATTTTTTCCTCTTCATTCACGCCATATTATTGCAGTTATATATGTAAATGCATGAGGTTCTTTTCGGCTAGCATGAGAAGTTGTTTTTATGCAAGTTTGGTCATGACTTTTCCATTTTTGTGTTGTGTACTCGTTTTTCATGTGTTGGTGCAAGGGTCTACCATGGCTAGGTGGTAAGAGGTTATCCACGTCGAGGTTTATGAGGAAAGAAGTCTGATAACACGTCGAGACACGGTTAGGCAAGGGGGCCGATCGTTTTAGCTTTTGTGTGTGCGTGTTGGTTAGACCGGGAATTTTAGGAGTGCGCCGATACAAGGGGAATGCTAGGGACGTGGATCAGGCCTTGGTCGGTCTGAGACACATCCTGGAGCAGCTCGTGTAAGGCTGTTCTCGGGTGGAAGGAAGGTCGAAAGAGCTAGCCGTGAGTTAGGGTCGTGCGGTCGATTTTTGGGCTCGCGTCTTGTAGTTCTTGTTTGCTGCGGGCATCGGGTTAAAGGAAGTGGTTGGGTCGCTCCAGGAGGGTCCCGAGGTGAGCTAGATAGGGTTGGTTTGGGGCTGGTCCTCGATGGTTTGGTCTAGAATTGATAAAACGTGAGTATGGTGCGACTAGGGTTACAGCTTGAACGTGCGGAAAATTACAGCAACCGTTGGTCTCGTTTTCGTGTGTCATAGTAGGCTGGAACATGTGGTTTTGAGGCTGGTCCAGTAGATTTAAGTCATAGGTTGAGTTGGGAAAAATTTGGTTAAGTTTCGGTTCGATTCGGGTTAAAACCGAAACCCCGGTCCAAGTTTAAAACGAATAGTTTAAGTTTTGAAACGGACTCGAGTTTATGTCTAAGAAATATTTTTAAATATGTTTTGAGGTGTTTTAAGGATTTAGGTAAGTTTTGGGTCGAAATTTAGATGTCCAGAGGTAAATCGGTCATTTTGGGTTTCAAGAAGCAAAATGGTCATTTTGGGTTTCTAGAAGCAAAATGGTCATTTTGGCCCCGAAGTGAGTTTTTAGTCCTGGCAGCACCCTGATTACAAATTTATCGTTTTTTTAAAATTTTATGAATCATGTATATGATTTTTACGTAATTATAAAAAAAAATACGGTACATGGTTGGTTTTAAGGAAAATTTACGTATATGCATGTTTTTATTAAGTGATGAATACGATGTCACGTTTTGAAGAATGAGATTTGGTTGTGATTAACACGATTATATGAGATATTATGAGCTGAGGCCAAGGCTCAATGGACGGGTAATGATTTCGCTGATGTCCCCACCGTCGGATACAACGGTTATATTAGATGGATCCATCGAATAGAGCTGATACAAAATTCACAACTAATGAACTGAATTCAATTAAAAGAAAATGTATACGTATAAGATGATATTATGAGACATGTTTTGATACGTTATAATTTTTATGACATGTTTACGTTTATGCTTTTAAGTGCATGAAATGTATGTTGATTACATTATTTTTCACTATTGTGTGCTATGTATATGTATTTGTTATCACGATACAGGTGTATTGAGTTTTTAGACTCACTAGGCATGTGTGATGCAGGTGAGCATTTGGATGAGGATACTGGAGGTGCCGAACTCTGAGTAGGCAGGGCTGGATGTGCGCACACGACCCGAGAACCACACTTTTCCGCACATCACAATTTTATGAGCTTTGAGTAGACATTATCAGTTTTACACGTTATTATGTTATGATGTGGATTTCCAGTATTTTACTCGTTTTATTTTCGTTCATGCATGGTTAAGGGCCAAGTTGGTAAATTTTAAACTACAGTATTTCATTTGTCAATTGTTTACGATTATTTTTAAATGACATATTTTCAGTTCGGTTGCATGTATGCAAAATATTTAAATGTTTAATTTCGAATAATAAGCTTTTCAAAAAAAAATTTTAACAGCATTTTAAATTAGTAGACGCCACATTCGATATATGATCGATAATTAAGAAAATAAAATGTTCTTATATTTTATTAATGTGGGAGTCCTGGAGTTTTAGAAGAAAAACTCGGCAAATCATGATAGAGGAAGAAGTCAGCACCTTTTAAAACTAATATTTCTACAATTTTATGAACTTCTTGAACTTTACATTTGCTTCAAGGAGTTGGAGGATTAGGCCCATTAAGTTGAGATAAAAGACAAAAGCGTATCACAAAATTTCATGTAAACAACAACATAGGGAAGAAAAAGACCTTGAAGGAAGACAACAACTTTCACTCGGGACTTGGAGGAAGAAGGAAGCTAGGATTTGATGAAGAAGGAAGCTAGGATTTGATATAGAGTAGCAAGACAACTTGAAAGGAGGAATCACACCAACCACGTCGGGAATTTTTATTTCTTCCTAGATTTTATTCTTATGAGTTCAAACATTATGTTTTTTGCTTTATTTGTATTTTATGAAATAAATTTCTTTAGACTAAGACCATGATAGGGAAAAACAATATTTTTTTTATATTTTATTATTTAAATATATTGTTTTTCTTGATTTTAATTGTTGTTGATTTAATATTTTTGATAATAATCTGATCACCTATTTGCATGCTTGTTGCTTAATCACGAATCAGAATATGATTGGATAAATATAGCAATAAAAACTTCAATCTAACACATCTTTAAATTGATTTTATATTCGATTTCACTGTGCGGTTTTAGGTGAAAACTTAAACTCCACAAAGATTTTATGCATTTAGATATATTTAAATTCAAATATGATTACCTTGAATGTTAGATTTATTAATTTATCTTAGATTAATAATTAAATCCTCCTCATTTTATTTGTTTTGTCTAAGTTAAATTAAATGATAAAATTCTAGTAATTAAATATTAGTCTATATGAGATCGATACTTGGACTCATAATTTATTTACTATATCTAGTTCGCTTTCTAGATTTATCCTCAACCGAAATAGTTGGTGAGGACCTAGATTGGCCCCATAGGCCAAATTAACTATGAGGACAATTGTTGTACTCAAATTCAGCAAAAAACCAACAACAAATGTCCATAAGTTGTTAGAGCCCAAATTTAGTCAAGACTCGTTGCCAATCAATGCAAAATGAAGGCCACACATGGGAGAAGTTGACCCACGATCCACAATTGATGATCCTGAAAGATGGTCAGAATCTCTTAGAAGAATGGAACAAAAACAGATGTGATGATCAGAAAAAAGCTCTCACAACAATTCATTAACAAACAACATAAAAATACTCTGTAAATTCGTTAATTCTAGTTCATTTCTGTTTACTCATTTTCAGATTTTATGATTTTAGTTTTCCTTACTTTATCATATTCCTTCAGCTTTTATGTTCAATTTCTATTTATAAAAATGTTGATTCGTAAAAACATAATTTGTTTTATTGTTGTTTATAAATGTTTCCTTCAATTTCTTGTATTTTTTTAATTTAGTTTTTGGTTGACGCTTTATCGAGGGAATCAGAACTATAGACCGATTCGAGGTTGATATCGTTCGGTTTAGAAGTCAGATTTCATATTTGAAACGTCTTTGTGTTTGTTACACCCGCAAAATTTTATAATAAATAAAAATAATACATTTATTTCATTGTGTAAAGTTGTGTTTAGATTAATGAATTTAAGATTTCAAATTTCCAATTCATTAATTTTAAATTTCTTGTTTTTCTTGAATTTAGAAAAAAATTAAGTAAATTTCAAGAATGTACTTGAATCGATAGATTTAAATTTCGAATTTCAAATTTATTGATTTTTAGAATTTCTTGATTTGTTTTGATATACATAATTCAAGTGAATTTTAAATTCACTTCATATGAAGTCATGCATATTTAATAATAATTATAATGGATTTTAAATAATCTCCCAAATTAAATACATCAATAGGAACGTAATACAATTGAAATATATTCTATCCTACAAGGGAAAAAATCGTAACTCGTTATCATGCATCATTAACCATGGACTACATAAATCTTACACAAATTTTGTGTATGATCGTATAAATTTAGAAGTATAAATATGATGTATATTGTGTTAGACATAGTAGTACCGCAGCAGCCCTTACTTGGAATTAATTGAACAGAAACAATTTAAAAGCATTAAATCATAATTTCTTATCAAAATCTTAAGAGTCGCCCAGCAATTCTCAATGACAAAAAATCACTGCAGACATACTCACACACCGTGTACAAATTAAACTTCAGGAGGAAAACTAATACGTTTCTACAACTAAATGAATAGCACACAAATCTGTCCCACCACCCCCTTTCTGGAGAAATTTTGACCGAAATAAATGCCAATAAATAAATATATCATTTTAAGCTACGATGCAAAATAGTCCCAGAAGCAACCCCTTCCTCGTATCCCCCCTTCCACAGGGAATCCCAGTAAAATTAAGTAATCGGAATATGCTACCGAAGAAATACAGCATTATTCGGCCATCGCAATTTCGGCAGTTTCATCCCAAGTATACCTCCTCTTCTCGCCCACAAAGTTTCACACATTAACTTAAAACAACAGTTGCTCCTGTACGTAGGACAACTGAGATCATGAAACTGGGGGAAAAAGAACAATTCTCGAAAGACGAACACTTTCTGCTTCTCGTAAAGAAGAGGAAGCGCAAACGAACCAAAGTTTTCTTACCTGAATATTATGCATTTTGTTGAACTTGACGGTGTAGTTGCATGAACCAGTCGGCATAACCACTCGCACCTCCAGCCTGGTCCTCTACTAAATTGGAAAGAAGGAAGTAACCTTCTCTTGGCTGCTCACCTTGCCTCACGAGATGACAAAGCTGGTAATACGATGGATCACTTTCCCTACATTTCTGAAATATCTTCGTCAGTTTTCTTGACATTTCATTGTCTCGCCGAGGCAGGCTAATCTGGATCCATAAAATACAGAGATAGATAACAGCAAATTCAGAGTGGAACTTGCAGCAGGAAGTAGAAGAAATGTGTAACGATAAATGAAGCAAAAAGCTATTATATTAAAAAAACTGGCACTGACACCATTCCATTCATGAGTTGTAATAGTTTACTTGACTTGCAAGGGGGAAAATTATTGAAAAGTTGAGCGACAATAATTGCTAATAAATGTGAACCCAATTGCTGCTGGGATCTGATATTAATTCCACCAAGTCTCCGCATAACATTTGGAGCAGAATTAAAACATAGAACAAAATAAACATAAACCAAAATTAGATCAGAAGATCCAGGTGATAGCTTAATATAAATTGACTCAGGAAATAAGATTGAGCGCGCATCATGTGTGTGGGTGTTCAGGAATAAGATGCTCAATGTTTCACATATATGACACATAGACATGCAGGTCTACAAATCACAAACTATGGGATTAATGTCTGGAAAAATAATTTATGTGCTAAAACTAACTAACCCAACCTTTGAGAAGTCTGCACCAAAATCTTCCCCAAGCAAACCCCTAGCTATGTCAGGTGAAGCTGATATGCCAAACCATATGACCAAACGGAAACCATCATCAAAAATATATAAACTTCTGGTATCCAAGCTCTCTGATGTAAGCGGTAACCTCTTTGATACGTCAAAATCATCAGCCTCGACAGATGACTGGGAATAAAAAAATGACTTCAGAATGTTCAAATAATTTTATAAAAAATGAAAAGTGCCAATAACTTACATTCACAAGACAGTCATCTATACGCAGAAGGGTAGGATAGAGAAGTTTCAGCAATTTTTTAACAGGTAAAGCCATCATGGTATAACCAGCTTCACAGCGTTCATCAAGTTGAGCATCAGAATATCCACCACGGAGGGGTGTGGATTTACTTAAAGCTAATCCATACAGGGGTAAAAATTTCAGCGTTTCTGGGTAAATCATCCTTCCAACCAAGCGATGCTGTACAGCATATAGATTTCGATATTCTCTAAAGGCTTTTACAATCTTCAACTGAACAAAGTTCCGAGCATCTTCCAACTTGTTGGACAAAGTTTTTTCAATTGCTGCAGATCATATCGAACCTAAATTAGTCTGCAACTTGGCTGTGAAATACCCCCACCCCCACTCCCACTCACTTTTGTTTTCTTTTACCATTTCCCATCAGGAATGGATGCTATGGGCAGGATCGAAGAAGACAAGACGGCCACTTACCTAGCCTGGAAAGCAAAGACACAATCGCCCCCGTGTCGGCCAGGCGATACATTTCTCCTAAGTCTGCAACAACTGGAGCTGCTGCCGTGTGAACCCTGATTCGCCTTTCTCCAGAAGACGATGTATATCTTCAGAACAGTTGAGGAATTTCAACCTTTTCCCTCCAAGAAAGCTCCCGAGTTTAAAAGGATGCAGGAGAAAGAAAACAGGAATATATGATCTAAGGAGTATAGAAGGGGAGAGCCTCAAACATGCATAAACCCTTACAGACAAAGGGGAAACAGCCATACCTGCTCGACATGCAAGATAGGCTGAACCTAGATGTCATTTTTCAATTGCATAAAAAAAGGTAAGACCTCGTAGAGTGACAACCATGAAGTCTCTAAAGTTAACAAAAACTCGAGTTCTAAAATCATAATTTTTTTGGAAGAAACCGTCACACTAAATTCTTTTCAAGGACAAGGATACAACAAAGCAACTTGGAAGTACACAGTCTGGGTCGTTAGCAGTGTCTCTTCAAGAGATAACTGAGCCGCATAAGCCTTATCACAATCAACAGCAGGAAGTGCTAGCAAATCAGTGGATCTTAGCATGAAATTTCCATGAAAAGATGTGAAACGAACACCTAAAGAGAGGACATAACCCTTGAATATCAGAACTTAACTAACAAAATAATTCACAAAAGAATCTGAAAACATGAAAGTCTGGGCTCAACAACTAGAGGAGCGTGGATTTACCTTTCCCACATCTAATGCGCATGACAGATTCCCATGCAGTCTCTCTAGTAAGATCTCTGGTTAACTCATGCCTCAACTTATCTTTGTGGACGACCGACAGAAAACTTGGATAGTAATACACCTGGCCACCAGTATATTTTGCGAGGGTTCCTACAAGCCATTTAAGATGGCCGTTTAAGTTTATAATAAATTTCCACATAGCAAGTGGGGTTTGAACCTAAAAAATATGTTATTTCGAATTTCAGATACTCAGAAGCGTTGACTTCAACACAATAGCAGAATTCTCAAGCGATAGCACAATGGTGTTACTTCAACTCCTTTCTTTTATTATTAGATTACATCTAATAACTCGAAAGGAAGTATTCTAACAGTAAGAAATCGTACCGAGGCAATGAGGACAAGAGTTTTCCTGTGTGATACATCTTATCATGTTTCAAAGCACCACTCACGAGAAACAAAAAAATCTTTTTTTTTTTCACCAGAGTGCAGCATCATTGAGCTTTTCTAGGTATCAAGACTAGATCTAAGAAAGAAGAATTAAAAGAATTATACAACACTCATTCACTCTAAACTCAAATTTCTGGTGACATTCAGGTTGCTATTTCATGTGTGCGTACTAGCAGTTTTCTGCTCTCCTTTTTCTAATCTCTTTGCATGTTAACTCTGTTACAATTTTCTGGATACTGGTCCCTCATTACATCTTTTCAATATAAAGGCTAGCTAGCTACGCTACACATATAAGTTATGTACCTAAGGATGCTATGTCTGTATACTTTCCACTGAATGCATATACATTTACTGCAATTTGATACTTGGTAAAATCAGCAGCCATTTGTTTATAAAATGGATCTTCAGGAGTGCGTAGAGTATGCTCCTTATCTGTTCCATATACACGAATGTCATCTCCACGTAGCCTCAGGCGACCAACACCTAGTGATGGCAGGGTATTTTGGAAAATTAACAATTTACCCCCAAGTTGGCTCTGACAGAAGAAAAACACAAATTAAATACAACCAAGTAATGAAGAATGTTCCTAAGGCAAAAAATTACAAGTCAGTTGAATTTGGAGCATATAAAAAGTCACACACACCATGACCATGAAAGCAGCTTTGAGAGCTGGACCAAATGCTGATTCTACATTCATGTTCTCCTGGAACATGGAGGGTAAACTCTCAAGGAATGCTTCCACCACAATTCTAGATTCCGATAAGTTGACCAGAAGATCCTCTGGCAGTGGAATGAATATGTCATCCAAATCTGAGACAACCATCATCTGAGGCTGCACCAAAGATGACTGATACAAAAGAAAGGAAAGTTTCCCGTCATTCCTAATGCTAGGAGAACTAGAAATGCTGCAAACTCTCTCCTAAATGGTATTACTTGCCTTCATATTATAGAAATGAATTGTGCTATCGTAAGTTAGAAATCCAATCTGTGTTCGAGGAGATCCAGGCAAGTTGTCAAGACAAGACTTAATTGTTTGGGCCATAACCTGCAAGATATCACACTTTCATTATTGATTTTTCAAATTTAATGAAACAATCTGAAACAAAGATGGAAACTATTAAAAGGACTGGTCATGCTACCATGTTGACCAATCCCTCACAATCAACTGGTAAGCAGGAAAACTTAACATCACAGACCATCAGAGCAATGACAAAACAAATACAAAATGAAACTATCAAAAAAATTATATAAGAACAAAAAGATGAATTGAATAAACTTGTACTGAGTACTGAAAGATATCAGAGTTTTTTAAGGAATGTGATTCATCCTCGACAAATTTAGCTCAATAAAACTTGTCCACAACCTGTCTATATGAAGGCCATAGAGCTTAATCTTCCATGTAAATGCTTAACATCAGCATTTATTATTTGACACAAAATGATCAATTCTCACCAGTTGGCCTGTTCATGGTTAACCGCCTAGTTAAAGCCCAAACCTTATTCTTTTTCAGTGAAATCGATTTACCACTGCATTTGCAACTAATTTTTATGATATTTTCCCTCTGAAAACCATGATTTTTAATATAACTGTTTTTTCAAGATTAAGCCGTGAAATTTAAAAACTCCCATCTACTGTTGGATAAGACTCTACATCTGGAAGTAGAACACCCATATTTAGTGCATTGATGGTATACCCCACTAAAATTTTAAGTGTACATCCCTAGTAATGAACACGAATGGAAACAAAAATTTAACGGTGTTTTAGAATATTCTCAGAATCCAGACAACTTTTTAATCCTACACATTATAAGGATTTTAACAGCTAGACCAAAAGTCCACACAACCCAAATTCCATTTTCCACTTCACACTTTTAAAAACAATTACGTTTGTTTGGCATAGAATGTTGTCCACCCAAAAATTTTGATTTCTTATTACATTAAAGCATTAATTTTGACAAGGAATCTAAAAAGAAAACAAAACACAAACAACTTTCTTGGTGTTTGGTTTGCGTTCATAATCACAACAATGTAGAAGACTTATCTCTTTAGCCTAAAAGAAAATGATGATGCTTAACATTCTTTCATCACGAAAAAAAATTTTGCCCCCGTCATGCCACATCCATTACTCAAATCTTTATGAGAGGTAACAAAATTGGAAAGAAATAGCATTATATGCTGCCATAAGACTAGAATTCCAATGTAACTTCTTATTTGGGTGGACAAATCAGAATAACAAACCGCAGAATCTCAAAGCTATAAAATTATATAATTCTCAATGGAAGTGTTACCTCAAGCATTCCACTTTGAACTGCAGATATTGACACGTCGATAAGAAAAAAATATAGCGGAGGCATCGGAGGGCGAACCATGTATTCAGCTGGAGCAATAAACTCAACACTACCCTTTGTTAGCTCAGGCCGTTGATCCAGATCAACTCTTCTGCCATTAGCATCCACATGAGCAAAGTAATCACCAGGAACTGAACATGAGGAGTTAAGATAAATCAATTCACACATGTTACAGTAATGAAACAAAACTTTACAAGGATAAGCCACTTGCCTAAATTTTTTGGCAGTAGACATATACGAAACAGGAAGCAAGAACTGAAACTAGACTAAACTTCAGGGTTGTGCGTAGAACATGCATTAGTTGGCAGTAACTTATGAAGTTTCATAACACCAAGAATGACCAATTTCATAAGGGCATATTTAAGGCAATTCTGTTTGCAACTTAACCATTTAAAGGTTTCCTGAGTCAGTTGGATGACAAACTTTGCTTCTAATAGCTGCTTCTCCATGCAAAAATAAACAGACAAAAATTTGCAGGCAACTACAAAATGTTCCATAAAAAACAGAGATTAAGAGTGAAGGAAACTGAGATGGACAGATTCCAATATATGTCCTCTTAGGGAAAAAAATGAGGCTGAAAAAACTGTCAGTACATAGAATATTTAGACACAGAGTAAATGAGCAATTTTGTCCATCTATACTTGTCATAATTTAGTTCTATTTGATACAAATAAATTGGCCAAACCATTTAACATGCTCCTTGAACAGAAAACAAAAGCATAAATAAATATGGAAAAATACAAAACTCCCAAGAGCAGATATAAGGCATGATCCCAAAGACCCAAAAATAAAGACATATTATAGCTTCTTAATTAGACATATTATAGCTTCTTAATTACCATCATTCAGCAGTGAACATATATTGCACCTCCACTTTCTTCCATGATCTGTGAAAGTAACATAAGGATTCACATAAGTGCGGCACCTTCGACAACGAATTATTCCTGTGGTGCCAAAATTGACAATGGGCACTTCATCCTGAATGAAAAATCAAGTAACAATTAGAGTAGAATAGAGATATTTTGTATCTGCAAATAAAACCAGACATTTTTGGTAGATATATAATTTGGGCTAATAAACATAAAATAAAACATCTCAAACGCAGTTGAACTTGAGACTAACCCCAATTGGAGATTCTGCCAAAGGACAAACAACTGCCCCAAGTCCCAAATGCCACCTCGAAGCCAGGGACTGAGAATTTGGTATGCCACCAGTTGTCAGTCGCAAAACTCTAGGGCCACAGTTCAGGGGGTACATCTCAGCTAAAGACTTTGGTTCCACATCACCATCCAATGGCCTTGGTAATGCTTTAACATCAAGTCTAGTGTCCAATGATCCTGGCACAGACCCAAGAGAGAGTGAATTAAAATCTTCAACCAATCCCCGTGAAGCGATAGGCTGTGCCGTGCCTTGAAGCTGCACTTGGTCCCTTGAATAGGGGACTGATGACGTTGTAACTGGAGGACCTGGCATATAACCTCTTGGTTGACCAGGAAATGGAGCAGGAGGCAGGGGTGGAGCATAGCCTCCCGGTTGTGATGGAAATGGGGCAGATCGCACCAGAGGAACTTGAGCACTAGAATAAGGTTGAGCACTAGAATAACCTGGAAATGCTGGCTGAAATGTGCCTCTAGCAGTGGCCTGAGATGGCCCCATCGGTGGTGGAAAAGGCTGGACATGTTGCCTGGATGGAGAGAATGGTTGATCTGTAGAGGGAGGGATATTTGTGTTGAATTGTCCAGTTTTTATGTTTTGGGAAGGAGATCGCATTGATATAGAAGGTGGTTGAGGCTGTGGAAAAAAAGAAGCTTGGGATGGAACTGAACCCCCTTGTGGTCTGGTTGGTGGAGGCGCAACTGGAAGACCTGAAACCGAGGCTTGTGGGTGTTGCAAATGATCTGTTGAGGCTAATGGCGAGGTTGGAAAACGTTGGAGTCCTGTAGTTGGTGGTCCATATGGTGATTGTGTCAATGGAGGTTGTCCAACCAATTCATTAGACCTGACAGATGAAGGAGGTCTAAAGCCAGGGGCTTCAGATCCTGCCAAAGGTCCAGCGGATAAAGGAGGAGTTGGAAATTGAGAGGAAGCAGGAGGCACAGGTCTGAAGGCAGATGCTTGAGAACCAATCACAGGACCAGACGATAAAAAAGGAGTTGAACTCTGTGGAGTAGAAAAGGGAATTGTAGCTGGCCTTAATGGGTAATTTTGACGGTTGGAATTTTCGGTCCCCATTGCTTTACTTGATCTCCTACCAAATGTCTTAGCTTCTGTAATTACAGCATGCACAATTTGTTATCAAAAAAGATATATGGCATAAAAGCCATTTGCTAATGCCAATTATATCGGGGTGAAAAATCTTAAATCTGGTGCCCTCAATTCTATCATTGTAACTGTAATAGAGTAGGAGAAAGAGGGACGGATGTTTAGGCCCTTCAGAACCTTAGATTTCATTTAAAAACATACTACAGAGGGGAAAAAACATCTCCTGGTTTTAGAGTACAAATGAACTGTGCTTACCAATATCTTTACGATCAACATTGGGTAATCGTTAGTCTTCTTAGTTTTCACTATCATGCTATTCACATTTAACTAATCTTGGGCAGTAAATACAATTTTAGCACCACAAACGAGCCCAATTTGGTTGATTTGTCCATTTTGCTTTTCTTTCCTGTGTCCGCAGTATTAAACAAAACAGAATTGAACCAAATCAATGCATGCGCAATTACACCAAATTTCTACCACTTTACTGCATATTAGGTGTTCATTAATCAAACTAAACCATCAAACAGAAGCTTTCGATTTTTCCCGCCGTGGTAACACTAACTGACAACCAAACACTGTAAAAGGACGGAAATCTTATAATCAAACTCAATCTGGCATCAAATCGAAGAATATTTCAACTAGAACATCGGAAGCAGTTCATACTGAATCTACAAACACCAAATCTCGGAAAGAAGACAAAATACACGAAAAATTCCCAAAATAAAAAACAATGATACGCCAAATAAAACCTGTCGCAATAATTTAATCATAAATCAAAGAATTCAGTTTCAACGTATAGCCTACCTGATCATAGATCTCTCCAGAGAGAGAAAGATCGGGAGAATTCCAGCGCAGGCGATCGAACAGATGAGAGAGAAACAGCCACGATCTGAACGAGTCCTTGCTCTTTTGGACAAGGCCGACCAGCTATTGCAGTTTTGGGCCAAGCCCAACAATCCAAAAAACGAAAATCAGTGTTTGAAACAAAATGAAATGCTGAAGTTTTTTAAGGCGAATAATGGGTATGTATGGGTTCGGTCGACCCTACCCCTGCGGGGATGTCCGCAGAGGTCGATCTAATGGCTCGGATATTGTATGTATGTATGTGTGTAGTAAATAAGTTATTTTAATTTAGTTTTTTTAAATAAAATATCAACAATAACCTTTATTCAAGTGTTGAAAAGATAGATTTATTCTGTCAAAAAAAAAAAGATAGATTTATCATGTATCATGATAAAAAGTAATCTTGGATTAGAAAAAATATCAAGGGTAAAAATTTCCAAAAAAAATTATTTATTTATCGAAATATCAAAATCACTTCTGAATAAATGAAATCAATGTAAAACCAGCTTCGATATTTAAATTAGATTGGAAAAAAGCAGACACTTTTTTTTAAAAGAAAAAAGGAATATGTTGAAAACATTCCCTAAGCAATTTATTGTATTTAAATTTTTACTATTTTTCATTAGAAAATAGTAACATATTTTTATCCACATACTTAAAAAATAATAATAGTAGTTCGTGTCGATTAACATAATCCAGTTATCATTATATAAAAAAAAAAATATTGAATTTTCAGTGTTATTGTCTAGAATTAACTAATCTTTATTTATTTATGCCTAGATTGATTTAATCCGTAAAATTTAAATAAAATTCAATTATTAGGAAAATATTATATTAATATTTCTCCAGGTAATTGCGTTAATAAATTTTAGATTTTATTCTCTTTATTTTATTTTGGAAAAAATAACTTATAGTTCAAATAACTTCACAACCACATAAGTTTCAAGGTTCGATGAACTATCACATGCCTATATCGGTCATTCTCAGGTTTTTTTTAAAAATAATATAATTTTTAAAATTAATTTCAAAGATAATTTTAAAAAAAAAAAGTGTTTGCAAAACTAACCCAAAACGGACGGTGTTTGCGACCGAATTTAGCGACGGAATATATATAAACTGTCGCTCAAATTGAATCAGCGACGGTTTTAAAATATCGTCGCTAAAATTGGATTAGCGACGGTTTTATAACCATCGCTAAATTTTGCGACGGAAAAACCGTCGCTATGCCGAAATTTTGCTATTTTCATTTACGTCACACATTAGCGTGGTATTAACAGCTTATACATGTACACCGTGGATAATCTTGAACTTTCCACGGCTTGCATCTTTGCAGCATGCAATGTGCACTGCGGAAAAAGAATTTGCGCGCTACGAAAAACTATTTTTGTTGTAGTGAAGACATTGAAAAAAAACAAACAAAAATTCATCACGAAATAAGTTTTTTCAGGAACCTCTATTATTCAACCTGGTTTTTTCAGTGAGTCATGGATGGGTGACTTTGGTTTTTCAGGTAGTGGAGCTGATATATTGAATACAAAATCTCGCGATTTAATAGTAAAATCTCGTGATATAATAATTATAAATATCGTTCTAACAATATATTGGTAGTAAATTTAATATTGTTCATAAAAAAGTAGACTATAATTTATAAGTCATCGGGATTTTTAAACTCCGTCTTGGTCGAAAATCCTGTGGCCAAACAAACCAAAGTCAACCGTCCCCGACTCACTGAAAAAATCAGGTTGAATAATAGAGGTTCCTGAAAAAACTTATTTCGTGATGAATTTTTGTCTGTTTTTTTCAATGTCTTCACTACAACAAAAATATTTTTTCGCAGCACGCAAATTCTTTTTCCGCAGCGCACATTGCATGCTGCAAAGATGCAAGCCGTTGAAAGTTCAAGATTATCCACGGCGTACATGTATATGCTGTTAATACCACGCTAATGTGTTATGTAAATGAAAATAGCAAAATTTCGGCATAGAATTTAGCGATGGTTGTAAAACCGTCGCTAATTCAATTTTAGCGACGGTGTGTTAAAGCCGTCGCTGATTCAATTGTAGCGACGGTTTATATATATTCCGTCGCAAACACCGTCCGCTCTTACAACGCGCGGACGCTGCTCCACGTGTGCAGCATCCGCGCTTACGAAGCACGGACGCTGCTCCACCCGCGCTTCGTAAGCGCGGATTGGGTTACTTTTGCAAACATTTTTTCAAAAAATTATTTTTGAAATTAATTTGAAAAATTATATTTTTTAAAAAAACCCGTTTTTGTTTGATTTCTTCACTGACTTAAGCATCGAGGTGGCCACGCCGGACACTCCTCTGACTCTCATTCACGAGTTCATCTCCTTGTCTGCAGGTCACAATGGAAGCTATAGCGCGCTCACAAATTTATCTAGTCTGCTCATTTTTCTGAACAACATTATTGATTTGATCCGATGGAGCACCCGACCCAGTTCATCCATTTCACCAGAATCGCATCAAATCTCATAATCTAAAAATGTGTAACTCTAAATTGATATTATCAATATAACAATAAATGGCTATTGTGACACTTTTTTGTAGACACTTTTAATTAAATGTTGTTACAAATACTTAAGAATGACACTTGTAAAAAATTAATAATGTGTAAAATAAAAAAACATATTAGATTAATTATCATGACATTTTTAATTGATGTCATCTTTTATATGGAGGGAAACAATTACTTTTCCCACTTCGTAAAAAATCGTTAAAAAACTAAAAAATTTCACTATAAATAAGTGTGAGAATATTGGGTAGATAAATATTGGAGGAGGAAAAATAATTGTCTCCCTCCATATAAAAAATGACATCAATTAAAAATGTCAGGATAACTAATCTAATATGTATTTTTATTCTCACATTTATTTCATCTAATTTTCTCTCCTCCTATATTTATCCAACCCAAATATTTCCACATTTGTTATTGTCACTATAAATAACATACACGACACTTTTAGTTGGCATTATAAATGATTTTAACTGACATATAAATTTGTCATTATTACTATAATAACAAGACATATATAAATGTATTTAAACATGAGTTTTCCTGACATTTAAAATTGTCATTATATGAATAATTATTAACACGTATGAAGTTGTCATTAACATCTTATAATGACATTAAAAAATGTCAGTAAGTTTAAGAAGACATTGGAATAGATGACATTTGTTGGAGGTGTCACTAAAACTTAAATGTCACTAAATATTGAATATGATGACATTTATGAATGTCATCATAGCATTTATTCTTGTAGTGTTTCTTGTTCCATTCAGGCTTAACAATCTCAGGCACCGCACTGCCACTATTGATTTTGTTTATTTTTCATACTAAAGGAATCTAACCTCAACAAATTTGTGCTAGTCTGTATATGACATATATTGGAACAATTAGACTTTGATATTTGGCATAATATTTGACTTACTTCTCTCCATTCATTTGGTTGATGATTCACCAGCATCATTGTTTTTGTTATCATCATTATTTATTGTTAATAAGGAAATATTCATAAGATTGTTTAACATAGTTTTTACATTTTATGATTATAAAAGCATCTAATTTACATTTATAATAAGATAGAAAACTTTATTACTTGACAAATTTTATATAGTTGCTTATTTATAGTTAATTATTCAAGGGTGGAAAACATATCAACTCGTCCTACTACGTTTGGCCGCCTAATTTGATTGAATTGATTTTGGAATAAGATCTTTATTGAATTCTTTTGTTTATTTTTTATAGCTATATTAGCTAAAAATTAAATTAGTCGAAAAATACTTAAATATTGTCTGATTAATTTAACCAATAAAACTTTGCCTATAGACCACGCCCAGTATGAGTTTAAGTTTAAATATGTCGGGCGGCAGATCTTAGTGAACTCGATCCATTAGTCATCGTGGCACTAATTAGTCGAAGAGCACGCAGCAGACCTCCACATGCATGCGAGCTTAAACAATGGATTCCCAATCCCCATTCTCACAGAGCATTTCCATTTCCCTCCCTTCCAATATCAACGATTCTGAAGATATGCTTCTGTACAGAATCTTAGCAGAAAGCGGCGATTGAAAGTCCAACTCCTCAAAAGAGGAGGTGAATTCGAACAAAAAAAGTCAGTAACCGCAAGGAGAAGATTTACTGAGGCGTCAGGCCGCGCGCGGCCATGGGGTAAGTACACGGCGGAGATACACGACTCTATTCGGAATGGGGTGTGAGTCTGGCTTGCAACCTGCGACGGTTTGGAGCATAGACGTAGCAAGAAAAATATTCGAGCGTGAGTTAAATACGAAAATCTGGGGTGCAGACATCCCATGCACGGTATGATACACAATTTTTAAATTTTTTTTAATAAGAAAAACTATTTGTTTTATTACTAAAATACGAAAAATTATTACAACACGAAGAAATACAAATGTCGTAATAATTATAATGTTCGAAAAGTGGTTTGAATAAACAAAGTATTTAAAAAAGGTTAAAATTTATAATTTAAGCGTAATTTTTTAATATAAAATAATAATTTATTTAACCAAATCCTTTGAATATGGATGTTCTACAATTACTTAATATTATATTTTTCAGGGAATCGACAAAAAGCTATCTGGCTGTAAAAATGAATAAGAATAATTAAACAAAATAGTAAATGCCAATGGTGGTGTCGAAAACATATTGAATGCAATTTTTTGTTCTTGTGCTGTAGCAGATATGAACAAAGCTCATAAATAGAGATTATTTTTCAAGGAACTGCAGAAAGGAAGCCGCTTTTAAAAATTAATGGTACCGACAATATCAAGAAATTGAATAAACCATTTTCCTGAAGCGGTCATGGATTGAAACCTATTCATACGTAAAGTTTGATCTATTATCCACAACACAAAGTAGAACTTAATTTATGGAAATGTTAGTCAACTGAGTTACATTTAATAATTTAATGAGATGAAATTGTTAGAGTAAGTGTTCGGCAAGCCAACTTGTGGCTCGGGCTTTATTGACTCTAAAGTAAAACATTCTTTTTTTTTTAATAATTTTTTATGATTATGACATTATACTTTATTTGTATACTCATGCAAGCTGCATAGATAAAGTCTTTGAATATACAATAGGTACCATGAGATATGCGTCGCAACGTAAGATCATGAAACTCATTAGGAAGTGTACCGTATATTCTAAACAGGTTCCTAGTCGAATCAGCCGCCTAAAACAAGGACAAATATCGCTCGAGCTTCAGACTAGCATCTGTGGTGTAAACGCCATGTTTCATTGGCAAGACATGGAGATGTCCATTCACACAGATAGGTGATCATATGATGATGCACTGAACAACCCTCCCTCGGACTATCCAAGTGGTTCCCACTTATCGAGTAGAATAGTCCGCAATTATGGTTGTACACCATTAATACTTTGACCCGAGACAATGTATGGGCTATACGTACTAGCATGCTCTTTGATCCGTTTACCGACTCCATCGAGGGTCATCAGGTGGCGAGGTTGGGTGTAGTTTCGAAATACGTAGGAGCAAATGCATTGTAGACGGGGATTCACCGTTCGCCTATGAGTGAAGATATCTTGTGTGATCTGATGAGTTAATAGTGCAAGAAGTCTGTGGCCAGAGCAAGAAATGTGCTTTAGGAAAAGATGTTTTCCTAGTGGCTAATGCCATGCCACTATTAGTACTCAAAGATAAATCGCATCGTTATCGAATTCATATGTAACTCTCGATATACCAATGGTTGTAGATTCGATCGGGATATATGTGTTGAAGGGACTGTACTGTACGGTAACCATGACTAAAGGTTCTAGCAGGAACTATCAGTGATACCTAGGGGATCATGGGATGATGTTACTAGACGCTCTTACCATGATCCGATGGGTACAATCAGAAATGAGTTCTAACATTCTTGATCAAAGAGTTGATGAAAAGAATAGGGTTAACTAGAGTAAACCCGAATAAGAATAAATGTTATTATAAATCACATGGAGATGTGAACCCACAGCTAGCTGTATCCCTGAACCATTGAGGGTCACACAAGTATCGGATTCTGTGTTCCCGTTGAGATAGTCAAATTTCAAGGAGTTGTAATTTGGCGACTATAGTTTGATGGAGATCAAACAGGAAGCTTATAAAAGAGTTTATGAGCTGATTCCATAAGATGGAAGAAATGGAAGTTAGCGTGATTGCTAAATAAGGAAGGTGAGTGGAACTGCCTGTTTTGTGAAGGAGTTCACTAAAATTAGCAGCTGCCAAATATGGTAACTGCCATATATGGTAACTTCTAAATTTGGCAAATGAAAATTTTGATCTTCAAAATTTTCGATTTTCATTATATAAACAAAATTTGTATCCTTGACACATCGGCACTCTCGGATCGTCGATCGGGTTATAATGAGTTAGAAATCATTTATTTAGTGAATTGAGAATTTACTAATTAAATGATTGTGCTATTAGTGGTGACTACTAACATGCACAAATTCTCATATATGTTCTAGAGGAGTCTAGAATTAAATTAACCAATGAGTTAATTTATTAATTAAATAATTGTTATTTAATTTAATTAATATACATGTATATATTTTATATGGTGATATAAAATATGTGTATATAATATTATTATATCATGTATTATTAAAAGTTAATAAAAACATTATATATTAATTATATGAGAGTTTAAATATGATGAAATTATTAGAGTGCTTGTGAGAGGTGAACTCCTAATTATATTAGGAGTCTCACTCTATAAATACATGATAAGGGGCTTAATGCAAGGTTGATGTTTTCTTGCACAAAATAAGACAAAACCCTTCACAATTCCATATAATAACCCACGGCCACTTCATTGAAATTTAATAGAAGATTTTGGTTGAAAGCAAATTAGATTTGCTTAATCATGGATTAAGAATCCATAATATTTGATTGAGAATCAATTAGCCAAAAACCATGATTTTTGAATGATAGGGCTCTCGGCCACAACAAAGAAAAGGAAATTTTTTTTCCTTCTTTTGGGTTCTGCCATCGGCGTGTTCAATCGTCACACCATCTCCGTCTTTTGGAAATTTGGTAACTACAATCTCAACTAAATCGTTTGGATTTTCTAGTGCAAACCAAACGAGGAAAACAGTCTTCGATCGTGGACCTATTAGGCGATCAAATTTGAAGAGCCGTTCGTAGGGAATTTCAAGAAAGGCTATATCCGCCTAAAAATCAGAATAGTTTGTCGTCAAGCGTTAAGAACACAAAGGTATTATTCTAAACACCCTATGGATGTTTTATAAACACACGACGCCCAAGAACAAAAATAATTTAAACTTCAACTGCATCTTGGGTGCGAGAATACGATGTCCCAACAGTGGTATCAGAGCCGGTTATTCTCAATCGTGTTTTTTAATTAAATTGTGTTGAGTTTGTTATTTCTAACCGCGTAAGAATTTTTATGAAAACGCCCCAAAAATTATTTTTGAAAAATCTGTTTTTGAAAGGAAAAAAAATTAATTTTGGGTCTGCCCGGAACTGTTCCGGGCAGACGCGCAGGCAGCACCCACGCAGCGTGCGCAAAGAGCGTGCGCGCTGCGCTGCACGGCGCCCGCGCAGGCGCCACACGGCAGGCGCGCGCTTGATCGGATCAGGCAGCGGGCGGGCTGCACGGGCGGGTACCCGGGAACGTCTCGGGCACTGCGCTGGGTCGTGGGCTTGAATTGTTCGGCCCAAGGACGATTTTCTGATTTTTTTTTAAAATTTTGGGTTAAACTGATATTTTGTGAAAATACGGACGATTTTACCCCTACAATAATTTTGATAAAATCAATTTCTTACAAAATAAATAATTAAAATTTGATTTTAATTATTTATGGTAAAAGGTGTTTTACAAGAAATTTAATTATTTGAAATTCAATAAAAGTGTTTATTTAATTTGATAATTATGGCGGTTAGTGATAATTTACGATATACACGATTTATTGATCATATGTGATATTATGGAATTTATATAATATATGATATTATATTTTAAAAGGATGATCGAGAACCATGACCAATGTGCTAGGTGTATGTTAGGATATTTTACGTGTTGTATTTTTGATTATTTGATAATTAAAAGTGAACCTGGTTTATGGTCAGTCCCCCCCTCCCCCGAAATTTGTATCTCAATGTACCATGGATATTTTATGTAAATATTAAAATTAGTGGGAGATCAAGATTTGAAGACTGTGGGCCCGATCCTCATAAGGAGTTTTGAAGATCGAAGACATGTAAAATATTGGAAGCTTATGTAATATTGCATTTGCATCCCTGCATTTACCTAGGTTATGGACATGGATCCATATGTGGCTCGTACGGATCAATTAGCTCTCGGTTATCAATCATCCTTTATTGTTTATGATGTATGTGATATATTATAAATAATCGTATGTGCGTTATTATTAATATAATGACAAGAGTTGCATGAATCCGGCAATCATACAAACAATCATGGCACGAGTTTTAAAATTAATGATGGGAAAAATTTTTAAAATTAAAATCCCTCATTTTGGATGAGATCTAAAATTTAAATCAAGCTCATTAAAAAGATAATTAAAATAAAGTTTAATAATTCCTTGCCTTCCATCGACGGTGGTTGCATGATGAACGCTACCTGCGGTCAGTGTATGGCTCATATTATTGGGGAGTCCTGGACGACGGCAAGCTGTGACTTCCACTGACATATTTGATGTGAACTACGTGGAACTCTCATGACTTCGGCTCATATTATTGGGGGATCTCATGGCGACCGTTCATTAAGGTTCAACATTGATGGGCCGGGCTCGACACATGAAGAGAAAGGTGATAATATTATTGGACTGTCCTCAAACGTGAGGCAAAATTACGTAAGGGTTGCAAGGAGTTGCAATTGGGCTCTACCTTTTGGAAGTTATGATTGGCTGATATTATTCGAGATCATAATTTCGCAATTGGGTCTTGTGTACTCACTAAGGAAATTGGATTTCCCATTTGTCATCAGAGGGTGGTGAAAATATCAAAATAGTATGAGGCAATTAGTAAAAACAAAAGTCCATATTTTACGTCTTAAAAAATATTTTAAAATAGTCGGTAACATTTATTCTGTTTCCATATCCGTATATTTATGATTTCGTCACGTAATTCAAATATGTTATTAAAACAAGCTAACCAAACATTAATTTTCAAGATTGGCTGGGAAAATAGATCTAAATTCGGAGAAAATAACATTCACACTAATATAAGTCTTGTTGAACTGAAAAAGCATGCAAGATGGTAGGACCATAGTATGCAAGCTAAAGTGTAATATGCTCGTTTCTATGTCAAATGAACTGTAGAGACAGTTTGAGGAAATTTTGAATGATGTTGACATTCAAATACACATGCAATAGTTGCATAGTGCATGAAACTCGCATAATGATGCACGCCACTTTCAAGGAACACATGACTACACACATGCAAGATGGGGCTCTTGCCCATGAGCATGGTGTAAGTATGATTGGGCCTAATGAGAAGGTGGTGGGCCTAAAATTTGACAAGACCCGGTAATTTAGAATATTTATATTTCACTGCAAGAAGTTTTGACATTAAAAATTATCTAGGCCAGAAATGTTTTGGCAATGATAAGTGAATGTCCAAGTAAACATAATTTCAACAACAATCAAAAGAAAACAAGATAGCTAAACCAAGCACATTTGTGACACGTTAGACTAGGACATATTTCCCAAAGAAGGATCCACAAGCTAGTGGGAGAGGGCATGTTTGACTCGTCAGACATAAACTCTCTAAGAGACGTGTGAGTCCTGTCTTAAAGGAAAAATGACCAAGGCCCCTTTCCTAGGGAAAGTGGAACGTGCACTTCATCTGTTGGATTTGATCTATACAGATGTGTGTAGGCCGCTAAGTTTTAGCACGAGATTTGACCATTTCTATTTCATTACTTTTACCGATGACCATTCGAGGTTTGGGTATGTGTATTTAATGAAATACAAGTCTGAAGCCTTTGAAAAGCTCAAAGAATTCAGAGCAGAAGTAGAGAAACAATTAGTAAAGAGTATTAAAACACTACGATTAGATCGAAGTGGAGAATACTTGAGTACTGAGTTTCAAGACTACCTTAACGAGAATAGGATTCTATCACAGTGGACTCCGCCTGCCACACCCCAGTTGTATGGTGTGTCAGAACGTTGTAATCGGACGAGATGGACATGATTCGATCTATGATGGGATTCACTGAGTTGCCGCCATCCCTTTGAGGATATGCGCTTGAAACAGCGGCAAGGTTGTTGAATCAAGTCCATACAAAGGCAGTGAATAAAACTCCATATGAGATATGGATGAGAAAGCCGCCCAAATATTCTTATCTGAGAATACGGGATGCCTTGCTTACGTGAAGCAGGCAGTAAGAGCCAATTTGTGATACTTTGTGGGATATCCAAAGAACTATGTTGGATAATACTTCTATTATCCTAGTGAAACAAAGGTGTTTGTTTCAAGGAATGCCACCTTTTTAGAGAAAGAGTTTCTATTAGATAGAAAAGGTGAAATGATAGAACTCGATGAGATTCGAGAACCTCCCACTACACAAATAGTAGAATCCACACCCCAAGAGCCAATCAAATAAACACAAGCTCCTAGAAGATCTGAAAGGATCTCAAGGCCGCCTAATAGGTTGAGTATGCTTCTTGAAGAGGGCCAAAGTGAGTTCATTCCTGGATATGATCCAAGAAATTTCAAGGAAGCGTTGTCTGATGTCGATTCATCTAAATGGCTTGAAGTCATGCAGTCCGAGATGGACTTCATGTATTCGAATCAAGTATGGTTCTTAGTAGATCCACCTAAGGGAATTGTTCCCATAGGATGCAAATGGATTTACAAAAGGAAACTTGGAGCGGATGGGAAGGTGGTGACCTTCAAAGCTAGATTGGTAGCAAAAGGATATATTCAAAGGCAAGGTATTGACTATGATGAAACCTTTTCTCCAATCGCAATTTTCAAGTCCATTAGGATAGTGCTAGCCATAGCAGCATGGTATGACTATGAAATATGGTAGGTGGATGTGAAGACAGCGTTCCTTAATGAGGAGATTAAGGAAGAGATTTGCATGTCTCAACATGAAGGATTCACATCAGTAGGAAGTGAGCATAAAGTATGCAAACTTTAGAGATCCATTTATGGACTCAAACATGCATCAATGAGCTGGAACCTCAGATTTGACAACACTATCAAAGAGTTTGATTTTGCCAAAGATTCTGAGGAACCTTGTGTATACAAGGAGGTTAGTGGGAGTGGAGTGACATTCTTAATACTTTACGTTGATGGCATACTACTCATTGGGAATGATGTAGGGAAGTTGCAGTCAACTAAAGTATGGTTAGCTGGTAAGTTCTCCATGAAGGATATGGGGGAAGCATCATATGTATTAGGAATACAAATCTATAAAGATAGATCAAAAGGATGCTAGGGCTCACCCAATCCACATATATCGATACCATACTGAGGAGATTCTCTATGGAGGAGTCCATGAAAATATATCTCCCAATGTCTGATGGTGTGAATCTATCCAAGTCTATGTGCCCTAAGACTGATGAAGAGATGGAAACCATGAGCCGCATTCCATATGCGTCCGCCATAGGCAATATTATGTATGGTATGATATCTACTCGACCTGATGTGGCATATGCATGTTGCCAGCTGATATCAGTCGAATCCCGGTCCACTGCATTGGAAAACAGTGAAGGACATTCTTAAGTATTTGAGAAGAACTAAGAACTTGTTCTTGGTATACGGGAGTGGAGAACTAAAATTAGAAGGCTACATTGATTCTAGCTTCCAAACAAATTTGGATGATTCGAAATCGACCTCTGGGTTTGTATCCAAGCTCAATGGTGGTGCTGTCTTTTGGAAGAGTTCCAAGTAAGACACCACAACGGATTCAACTACTGAGACTTAATACATAGCTACATCTGCTGCAGCAAAAGAGGGTGTTTGGATGAGAATTTTCATCCAAGAGTTAGGTGTCATTCCTCAAACAGTTGATCCAGTCTCGGTTTACTGTGACAACACTAGTGCCATTGCGCAAGCGATGGAAACGAGGTCTCATCAGTGATCCAAACTTATACTGACGAAGTTCCACATAATCCGAGAGATTGTGGGAAGAGGAGACATATCGGTAGAGAGAGTCGCCTCCGCAGATAACGTTGTTGATCCACTGACGAAGCCCCTGCCAGGACCATTGTTTGAGAAGCATCGCGAAGCAATGGGTCTAAGATCTATGGGTAGTTGGCTATAGGGCAAGTGGGAGATTGTTAGAGTAGGTGCCCGGTAAGCCTACTTGTGGCTCGGGCTTTATTGACTCTAAAGTAAAACATTCTTTATTTTAATAATTTTTTATGATTATGGCATTATACTTTATCTGTATACCCATGCAAGCTGCATAGATAAAGTCCTTGAATATACAATAGGTACCATGAGGTCTGCCTCGCAACGTAAAATCATGAAACTCATTAGGAAGTGTACCGTATATTCTAAACAGGCTCCTAGTCGAATCAGCCGCCTAAAACAAGGATAAAGATCGCTCGAGCTTCAGACTAGCATCTGTGTTGTAAACGCCATGTTTCATTGGAAAGGCATGGAGATGTCCATTGACACAGATGGGTGATCATATGATGATGCACTGAACAACCCTCCATCGGACTATCTAAGTGGTTCCCACTTATCGAGTAGAATAGTCCGCAATTATGGTTGTACACCATTAGTACTTTGACCCGAGACAATGTAGGGGCTATACGTACTAGCATGCTCTTTGATCCGTTTACCGACTCCATCGAGGATATCAGGTGGCGAGGTTGGGTGTAGTTTCGAAATACGTAGGAGCAAATGCGTTGTAGTCGAGGATTCACCGTTCGCCTATGGGTGAAGATATCCTATGTAATCTGATAAGTTAATAGTGCAAGAAGTTTGTGGCCAGAGCAAGAAATATGCTTTAGGGAAAGATGTTTTCCTAGTGGCACGTGCCATGCCACTATTAGTACTCAAAGATAAATCGCATCGTTATCGAATTCATATGCAACCCTCGATATACCAATGGTTGCAGATTCGATCGGGATATATATGTTGAAGGGACCGTACTGTATGCTAACCATGACTAAAGGTTCTAGCAGGCACTATCAGTGATACCTAGGGGATTATGGGGGGATGCTACTAGACGCTCTTACCATGATCCGATGGATGCAATCAGAAATAAGTTATGACATTTTTTATCAAAGAGTTGATGAAAAGACTGAGGTTAACTAGGGTAAACCCGATTAAGAATAAATGTGATTCTGAATCACATGGAGATGTGAACTTACAGCTAGCTGTATCTCTGAACCATTGAGGGTCACACAAGTATCGGATTCTTTGTTCTTGTTGAGATAGTCAAATTTCAAGGAGTTGGAATTTAGCGACTATAGTTTGATAAAGATCAAACAGGAAGCTTATAAAAGAGTTTATGAGTTATGGAAGAAATGGTAGTTAGCATGATTGCTAAATAAGGAAGGTGAGTGGAAATGCCTGTTTTATGAAGGAGTTCAATAAAACTGGCAGCTGTTAAATATGGTAACTGCCATATATGGTAAATTCTAAATTTGGCAAATGAAAATTTTTATTTTCGAAATTTTCAATTTTCATTATATAAACAAGATTTGTATCTTTGACACATCGGCGCTCTCAGATCGTCGATCGGGTTATAATGAGTTAGAAATAATTTATTTAGTGAATTGAGAATTTAATAATTAAATGATTGTGCTAGTAGTAGTGACTACTAACATGCACAAATTCTCATATATATGCTAGAGGATTCTAGAATTAAATTAACCAAGGAGTTAATTTATTAATTAAATAATGGTTATTTAATTTAATTAATATACATGTATATATTTTATATGGTGATATAAAAATATGTGTATATAATATTATTATATCATGTATTATTAAATGTTAATAAATAAATTATATATTAATTATATGAGAGTTTAAATATGATGAAATTATCAGAGTCCTTGTGGAATATGGATTCCTAATTAGATTATAAGTCTCACTGATCGAGCAAAACTTACAATGTGGAATTCTTAATAAAAATATGGTTTTGTGCTCAAAATTAATCGCAAGTGCATGATGTCAAGTAATAGTATAATGTACGTGAGTACGAGTATCGTTCCACTGAAGACTGTATTTAACAATTATTATTTTCAGTTATTAAATCTTTAGCAACGAAATTTAATTGATTGTTTTAGTACTACTATGCTCAAATAAATATGAAAATAAAGTGATTCAAGAATGGAATAATGAAATATAATATCTAAAATGGTTGATTAAAATTCAATGAGAAATGAATTTGTTGAAAATATCGGTTTACCGACCCCTCATTAATTAATTAATTCGTTCTATAATGATTATATGCTTCTGACAGGATTTCCTATTCAATTGATCACACTCTCTCGAGCTATGCAAAACTAATTCTACTCAGTGAAGTAATTAAATGTCTTTAATTATTTATCAAGAGTGAATCGCATGTCAATATATGAAATCTCCTAGTTTTCGTCCTACCGGACTATGACTATCGGCGCGTATCCAATTTCATATATCTATGTAAATTGTAAATCCACGGATTCTACTACTCGTTCCTATCACAAGTTATTTTCTCGAACTCACTCGCAATATAAAAAAACATTGTTACAGTTAGCTACGCTCTAACAACACGATAAAACAATAGTATAATCAAGAATAACACAACAATCGAAATGTGAATAATTCAAATCAAAGTTCGGGGTAGGATCCCCTTAAATCCCAACAAATATTTAAGTTTAGCTACTCGAATTCATATTAGAATAAACAAAACTAAGTTTGAGTGATAAAAACTAGATTAGAAATACTAGGCTAGACGAAAATGCGAGGAACGACGCACGGAAATCTTCGAATCTTCAACTCCAAGCGTAAAATTCTCTCCAAAGCTTGCGGTGGCTCCGAAATATGTCTGAATGAATTTTGTTCCTCCACTCCCTACAATATCCTCCCCATTCAGAATTAAGGGAAGAAATCGTCCAAAAATCTTTAAATAACGAGCGCGCCCGGGCGGACATAAGTTTCCGCCCGGGCGGATGACTTTCGCAGATCTTATATTTTTATTTTTATTTAACGCGCCCAGGCGGACGTAAACATCCGTCCGGGCGGATGACTTTCGCAAAAATGAATTTTTCCACAGGCGGAAGTCCTTCGAAAAATAATTCTTTTTTTCTTCATTTTTGCATGAATCTCCTATATTTTCACACCGAGACACATGATTAATAATAAAACATAATATAAACTAAACTGTGACAAAATGCATGCAATCTAAACGATAAATGCAACACAATGGGACAAAACATGACATAAAAAACAAGTAAAATCCACCTATATCAACCCCCAATACTAACATTTTGCTCGCCCTCGAGCAAAACAGGTGACAAGAAAAAATGGATCATGACACAAGTAGCTCGACAGTGAATTCCTAGTCATCAATTAGCCTTAGCGAAACTCAACATATTCCCTTGTCGATCAATGTAAAAGCATAATTCTTCGCACTTTCCTTGGTCTAGACATCGTTTCACATAAAACCTGAACGTGTATGTGTGTGTTGTTAGTCCTAGTATCATAAATGACAGAGGGATCCATTCTCAACCATTGTCAGAGATTTAAATAAGCTTGTTAGTGTAAATCTTACTCTCCTTTATTCCTCTGCACTCAGTAATCACCAGTAGCGCCCATTTTTCTATCATTTTTTTTCGACTGAATTGGAATACAGTAATAAAAAGACTATATTAGAACCTTTCATCTCAGATTCAAATCCATGTGTTTTACATTTTTAGCCAGGAATATGATTGCATTCCTTTATTCGGCTCTTCAACACCTTACATCTCCAACTTTAGCCAGGAATAGGATTTCATTCCTTTATTCGGCTCCCCCACACCTTACATCTCCATCTATCTTTTTTTTTTTCAAATATTTTTTTCTTTTTCTTTTCGCTGCTGATAACTACCTCGATTCGAGAGAATATAGTCAAGCTCAATTCACACCTTCAAACATCTTCGTTCCCCATTTTAGTTTTAAATTTTCACCATCTTATCATGCATGGTTCTGGTTCTAACATTTGTGCAAAGAGAATTCAATTTTTTAAGTAAAACTTTATGTCTTTACCACAGTATGTGTTAAAAGAGAGCGATTACTTGACAGACAGGACATGTCTCATCACTTTCTAATCATCCTTGGCTACCAAGTACTACTTCAAACACCGTCGGCTGACACACACCAATGCTAACATGACTAACACTAAATGCCAACAAATATAACCACAAAACACAAAAAATGAACACATAAAACAACACACATCCACCCCCCAATACTAAAGTCGAGCATTGTCCCCAATGCAACAGAAGATAGAAAAAGAGACAGATAGTGCATAACAAAATGGGTGTAATCTAACCTAAGCATGCAACAGAAACAGAAATAAGTGAAATGATCTAAATGAAATGCAAGAAATAAAAGAAGGGACAGAAGTGACTCCCCTCTCAAAGATCATCCTCCTCGTGTGTCTCTGGGGGAATGACACCAGCATCCGGCTCTGGGGCATCGGCATAGAGGAACTGAAATGGTGGCGGGAAAGCTGGCATAGGCGGTGGCATAAGGGCTGGGTCAATACCACTGTGGCTCAGGGATATACGCAGCATGGCATCAGTGGCAGTCTTATACGTCTGACTCACAGCCTGCCACTGTAACTGATGGTCCGCAAAGGCAGCACATTCGTCCATCCGGTCCTGTAGAAGACGACGTCGAGGTCGCGGGGCCGGTGGTGGTGGCTACTGTGGCACGGGATCGAAAGTAAAACCGTCCCATATAGGGCCAAACTGCGAGAAAGCCTTTTCAATTTCAGGGTCGAGCTGCTCAAGCTCCACGTCAAGTGACTTTGGCATGCACTGGACGAGATATCTATAACAGAATATGGAGTGTTAAGTTAATAAAACGAAACAATGCTAAAGAAAATAGCTAAAAATAAAATTGTGAATTAACAGTCCCCGGCAACGGCGCCAAAAACTTGATCGAGCAAAACTTGCACTGTGGAATCCTTAGTAAAAATATGGTTTTGTGCTCAAAATTAATCGCAAGTGCACAATGTCAAGTAATAGTATAATATACGTGAGTACGAGTATCGTTCCACTGAAGACTATATTTAACAATTATTATTTTTCAGCTATTAAATCTTTAGCAACGAAATTTAATTGATTGTTTTAGTACTACTATGCTCAAATAAATATGCAAATAAAATGATTCAAGAATGGAATAATGAAATATAATATCTAAAATGGTTGATTAAAAATCAATGAGAAATAAATTTGTTGGGAATATCGGTTCACCTACCCCTCGTTAATTAATTAATTCGTTCGATAATGATTATATGTGTAAGGCCCGAGATTTTAATTACCGTAATCTAAAAGAATTTGCTGATAATTGATGTGATTAAAGACAGAACGGATCAGACCGAGGAAGCCGGAAAGAAGTTGGAAAGATGTGCGAGGAAAAGACCTCACGCATATGCACGACCCTGCCGAGCGCATATACGCGAGTTAGGCAGAACACCTCGTGCATATGCGCGACTGGATCCACGCATGTGCGCGAGGGTACCCGAGAGTTGTGAAGAATGGAAAAAGGGCCTCGTGCATATGCGCCGAATGATGGCGCGCATATGCGCGAGTCACCGTGATGCTACGCGCCGAGGTATAAGGTCTCGTGTATATGCACCGAGTAGTATCGCGCATATGCACGAGACGTGTATTGAAAAGGAGTGAGCCACATTTTTATACATGCATGGGATATATAATATACATTACTTCCTTCATTCAGAATTGAGGAAGAAAAAGGAAAAACGAGGGGAAGAAATTCCAAGTCCTTACGTGCGAAAAGTTGAAGGTTACGCAGAATCCATCCGTCAGAATTTCAATCCGACTTCAGCACAGAGTTCTTAGCGACGACAGCTACAACAGGACGTAAGTTTTATTGATTTCTGATATCGTTTGAAATTATGATATTGGGTTAATTATGATTCGACGGATATATTGTGTTCTGGGTATACTGATCAGTATATAATTGAATTCAGATTGAAGAATGGACTGTTTATATAATTGTTATGAATTTTCAGAGTTGATTTGATTGTGATTAGACCGATTTGATATCAGAATTATGTTGTTATCGATCATGAAATGTTGGGATTGATATTTGATTGATACTGTATTGCTGGGTATATTGATATTATTCAGATTTGGATCAGATGAATTGTTGATTCGTATATACTGATATTGTATTGCTGGTATTGCGAGATTGTACAGAGTTAAGATTATGATCTGTTATTGTTAAGATTTCGGGTTGTACTGATATTGATTATGAGTCGTGTTATTATATATGTGATGTTGAAATTGACAGGGTTATTGAGATTGTATTGTTATGCCGTCGAAACATCAGTTGATTGATATTAATCAAATTCGTTTGATTGAGATTGTATCGTTGTATCGTTGACATTGATCAGATTATGTCTTGGATTTGCGTATTGATCAGAACAGTCCTTGAATTGAGCAGTATATTGACACCGTCTATTCGATATTGTTATTTCTGATTGGATATGGACATATTTGACTTCGAGAATTCGACTTCGTCAGACCGAGAAGAGAAAGGTATAAATTGATGTTGATGCGGGATTGCACAACTCGAGTTTGACTTGACTTGAGTTTCCCAAAATCACATACCTTATTGCATTGATATTTAATTGAATGGAATTGTTATCTTTGATCTATTGATTTATATGTTGAGTCATAGGCGGATACGCCTAGTCGTAGACGATTGATCTCGTGACAGGGGTGCCTGATAGTGATGGAATCGTCACGGGCACATTGCACATTGTCACAGGATAGTGATTTGGCGAAAATGCCAAAGTCTGTGACGGATAGGTCAAGACACCGGATGTTTGGTCATATCGAAGTGGATAGAATTGGAGTTTCTTCTATTACTGATATTCGATATGGAAAGGGCCAAAGTCCGTGAATAAGAACGTAACACCACCCCGATCGGGAGTGTAGGTGGGTGTATGTTCTTATTCCGAGCGGGATCCCTAGATTAGGATGAGTCGAGTTAGAGTCTAAGAATCACGGAATGTGATTCAGAGTTTATATTGATTCATGTTTCTGATTTTGATTCATGTTATGAATATTTGTTTCATGCTGTTATATTTTTTTATATGAAATGCATGTATAGTTGATTTATACTGGGAATGTAATTATCACCGGAGTTATCCGGCTGTTGTCTTGTTTGTATGTGTGCATGACAATAGGTGGGACATGATCAGGAAAAGGATGAGAGATTATAGTTAGCGTGGAGATCCGGGCCCAGAAGCAGAATAGGATTCAATACTGGATGTATAGTCGTTGAACCTAGTTGAGATAAAGACATGTAGTACATGTTTTGTACTTTGATATGGATATGTATATCCGATAGATTACATTACGTTTCCGCATTTATATTTAAAAAGAAAAAAAATTTAGTCTCACTTTTCTTAATTGTTATATATGATATCAATAATGATTAAGACATGAGTTAGCATTCGGGTCCTCACAGCAGGTGGTATCAGAGCACTAGGTTCTAAAACTGTAGGTACCTTAGAATTAGATAGAAGCTAGTGAGCGGGGTAGAATGAGTTTTCTTTCCTTGCATGTGATTGCTAGCATGTGATTTATTATAATGTTGAATTACATTGTATATGCTAATATTGCAATATCTGTTTACTGTTTTTGAAAATACATGTTACCTGAATATCTGAGTTGATTTGGTAATGTGTATTATTTGAAAATGAATCAGAACCAATTCTTGATCAGAGGTAAGCTGATCAGAAAGGGACTGAGAAGGACTTGTCTCATGTGATTTCTAACTCTTGTGATCATCAGATATACCTCCTCGAAGAATTCTAGAATGAGGAAGTAGGGTGACTGATCAGATGGATGTGTTTGAAACTCTGATGGAAACACAGCTGATGAGGTTTCAGTCATTGCAACCGTCGATTCTGAGGGGTATTGAGACGACGGGCGATTGTGAGAGTTGGATCGACGATGTCGAGATGCTATTTGATTCACTCGATTACCCAGATGAACGGAGAGTTAAATTGATTGAGCACCAGTTACGGGAAGTCGCAAAGAGTTGGTGGTTCGCAACCAAAGAAGCCCTAGAACAGCATGGTACAGTGATTATGTGGAAAATCTTTAAAGTTGAATTCTATAAAAGATTTTTCCCAAGTTCGTACCGAGATGACAAGAGGGCAGAGTTTGAAAATTTAAAACATGGCCAGCTAAACATTGAAGAATATGTTGCTAAATTCTCTACTTTGTTATGTTTTGCACCTCACGTGGCTGGGAATGATGAAGTTGTAACTGACCGGTTTATTAATGGATTGAATCCTGGAATACTTGCATTGGTAAATGTGGAGCGACCCTATACTTTTGTTGAAGCCTTGAATAGAGTAAAGAGAGCCGAGGCAAGTTTGATTCGACAAAAGAAAGGTTGTATATGATCCAATCTCAGAAACAGTAACAATCTCCAGTCCAATTCCTACAATCCCCTTTGAAATTGTAGGTCGGTAGTAGTAGTATTGGAAAGAAAAACTATTTGAAAGCTCAAAAGAAACAGTTCAAGAAGTTAGGAAGCGGTTCGTCTAGTTCCAGTGGTTCTAGTCAGAGTTACACCGGGGTCTATTGTAACACTTGCGGAGGGAGACATCCCACTGAGCAATGCCAAGGAGTAACTGATAGTTGTCGTATCTGCAATCGATCAGGACATTTTGCGAGAGTATGTCCACAGAGAAGTTCCCGAAGATTCTAGGGAGCATAATCATCTGGATCAGTGACTCAGATTGATAGATCATCTTCTATTGTTCGGTCTTTCCAACCACCATCTAATCAGTCCCAACCAGGGTCAGCAGGAATCCAGAGTGGTTGTAGTAACCAAGGAACAGACCCAGGATGCACTTGATGATATAGTGGCAGGTAATTGATCTTTTATGATTATTCTGCGTATATATATTGAGAAATATTAGTACATCCTGTATATAAGTTCTGAATGAATTGCATTGATGTATGCTTTACCTGTTGAGTTCGTATCTACTGTGGTAGTTATCTCTTTACCTGTTTGGGAGAGGTTTGATATCAGTGAATTCTGTAAAACATCGGATACTGCAGTAGGACAAGAATGAGATTGAGTTAGCTTGTGTTGTACTGGTGTTATCTATTTATGACCGCATTATTGATATTGATGTATTGGCCAAGTACAGAGCTATCGCAGACTATTTCCAAGAAATCGTAAGATTCGGACCTGAAATGGCCGAAGAATGAACATGGTACGGTAAGGATTCTAGAGTTAGAATACCTTTGATATATGTGATGTTCATGACTCGATGATTATCGAAAGGAACAGAGTGATTCCTTATGTATTCAGTTGATTTACTGAGATGGAGCGTATCATTGACTGATTTGCCAGTGACAAGAGTCTTGCTAAAGTCGTCCCAGATGAGCTTCCGGGTTTGTCTTTAATCAAGAAGATTGATTTGAGCCTTGACTCGATATCATGTACTGTTATTATTTTCAAGAACTTCGTACCGAATGATACTGATTGAATTGAAAGAAATGAAAGATCAATTGAAGGATTTACGGCCTGAAAGTTAGATCGGAGTAAGTGTTTCTCTTTGGGATGCTTCAGTTATGTTTATGAGCTAATAAACTCTATGTTCAGAATATTTTGATGATTTCTGATTTGTTATCTATGATATTCTGGTATATTCGAAGAATATGACTGATTTTGTTAAATATCTGAGTACTGTATTGAATATTTTGAGAACCGGAAAATTGTATACAGGAACTGTTGAAATGTGCATCTTCACTGAGACAGATTGTATTCAGGGTAGTTGATATTCGAAGATAGTATACCGATTGATTCTAGCACAGTTGAGTTCGCGATCAGTTGGCCGAGATTGACATCAATGTCAGAGATTTACAGTCTTATGAGTTTAGCAGACTATTATATCTGACTGTTGTTTTAAATCTGATTGAGAATTGTTATTTTCTGAAGCAGTATTTGACACAGATTGTATACTGTTGAGACTCGATACCGTCCAAGCTGAATTAGAGCTGATTTTGAGAGTTAAAACAGTTCAGAAAGTTAATCAGAATGGGCAGAACTTGATATCGATAGTCGGAGCAGGGTAGCGATCAGAATATCAGGTATGTGATACTACATTGTGTGTGAATAACTGAATTGTTGTGCAAGATTTTTCGGATGTGAAATGAAAAGTATTATCAGAAATGCACAATCTTTAATTCAACATTTATTTTGATTTAAAAAAAATGTATGATAATTTGAAAAGACAGACTTTAAAGAAACAGATGAAACCTGTTGTGGCAGAATTTGTATTGAAAGCCTGAATTACCGACCGATGAAGACAAAAAGAATGAAACCAGGAGATTAGTTATATAGCTTATCGATTCCTGAATGGAAATAAGATTACATTTCCAAGGATATCGTGATGAAGCTACCGCATTCCTCTCGGAATTGAGCATTGATTGAGTTAGGAGTGACAGACTGACCCAGTTTGCGAGTGCTAGCTCGTACATAAAGACGTACAGATATGATTGTATTACTAAGATTTCTGTCAGAAAGTGATTAGATTACACAGAGTACCGAGAGTTAATTATTTCAGACCATGAGTTTGGTTGACTTTACACGTTTGGCAGAGTGTACAACAAGAGTTGGGTACAAGATTATATCTGAATACTGCATATCATTCACCGACTGACGGATAGTCACAGTGGATTATCCAGATTTTGGAGAATATGCTTAGAGTTGTAGTGCTTGATCTTAGCACTAGTTGGCAGGATTCATTGCCATATGGTGAGTTTTCGTACAACCACAACTATCAAACGAGTATAGAGATGGTATCATTTGAGGCATTATACAGTGAGAAATACAGATTCCCTTCGTATGGGAATGATATCTCTGAGACACCAGAGATTGGACCTGATATGATCAGAGATATGACTGAGGAAATGAAGCTGATTCAGAAGAAAACGAAGATGGCTCAGAATAGACAGACTAAATATGCCAACGTCGGATGATGACCATTGGTATTTGAGACAGAAGATTACATATTGAAATTGATTGGGAGTAAACAAAATTGATAACAACTGTTGATATTGATGTGTTATGAGCTGTTGTTGGGTATATACGGATGTTGTATAGGCAGTATTTTGAGATTGATTTTATCAAAGTTACTTCGAGTGGTATTATGATTTTATACTTCTTTAATTATTATCCCATATTGAAATTAGAAATTCGTAAAAGAGAGATAATTCAGAAAGAAGACTATTCTGTCGTTCAATAGAGTTGTTAGAATATTGAAGAAGCGATCTGAGAGACGGAATCTGATATGAGACAGAAAACTTCAAAATTGCTTCATTAGAGAGAGTTCTCTCTTAGCTTCTCTATATCTCCTTTTTGTATCTGATTTGATATTTGAATTTCTATCTGATTTGAATTTCCTATGATTTCAGAATGGATTGCCTGTGATTTCGAGGACGAAATCATATCTTAGAGGGGGAGAAATGTAAGGCCCGAGATTTTAATTACTGTAATCTAAAATAATTTGCTGATAATTGATGTGATTAAAGACAGAACGGATCAGACCGGAGAAGCAGGAAAGAAGTTGGAAAGATGTGCGAGGAAAAGACCTCACGCATATGCGCGACCCTGTCGGGCGCATATGCGCGAGGCAGGCAGAACACCTCGCGCATATGCGCGACCTGGATCCGCGCATGTGCGCGAGGGTACCCGAGAGTTGTGAAGAATAGAAAAATGGCCTCGCGCATATGCGCCGAATGATGGCGCGCATATCGGCGCATATGCGCGATTCACCGTGATGCTACGCGTCAAGATATAAGGTCTCGCGCATATGCGCCGAGTAGTGTCGCGCATATGCGCTAGACGTGTATTGCAAATGAGTGAGCCACGTTTTTTTACATGCATGGGATATATATATATATACACATTACTTTCTTCATTCAGAATTGAGGAAGAAAAAGGAAAAACGAGGGGAAGAAACTCCAAGTCCTTACGTGCGAAAAGTTGAAGGTTACGCAGAATCTGTCTGTCAGAATTTCAATCCGACTTCATCACCGAGTTCTTAGCGAGGACAGCTACAACAGGACATAAGTTTTATTGAATTCTGATATCGTTTGAAATTATGATATTGGGGGAATTATGATTTGATGGATATATTGTGTTCTGGGTATACTGATCAGTATATAATTGAATTCAGATTGAAGAACGGACTGTTTATATAATTGTTATGAATTTTCAGAGTTGATTTGATTGTGATTAGACCGATTTGATATCAGAATTATGTTGTTATCGATCATGAAATGTTGGGATTGATATTTGATTGCTACTGTATTGCTGGGTATATTGATATTATTCTGATTTAGATCAGATGAATTGTTGATTCATATATACTGATAGTGTATTGCCGGTATTGCGAGATTATACAGAGTTGAGATTATGATCTGTTATTGTTAAGATTTCGAGTTGTACTGATATTGATTATGAGCCGTGTTATTATATCCGTGATGTTGAAATTGACAGGGTTATTGAGATTGTATTGTTATGCCGTCGAAACATCAGTTGATTGATATTAATCAGATTCGTTTGATTTAGATTGTATCGTTGTATCGTTGACATTGATCAGATTATGTCTTGGATTTGCGTATTGATCAGAACAGGCCTTGAATGTATATTGACACCGTCTATTCGATATTGTCATTTCAGATTGGATATGTACAGATTTGACTTCGAGACTTCGACTTCGTCAGACCGAGAAAAGAAAGGTATAAATTGATGTTGATGCGGGATTGCACAACTCGAGTTTGACTTGACTTGAGTTTTCTAAAATCACATACTTTACCTTATTGCATTGATATTTGCAATTGAATGGAATTGTTATCTTTGATCTATTGATTTATGTGTTGAGTCATAGGCGGATACGCCTAGTCGTAGACGATTGATCTCGTGACAGGGGTGCCTGATAGTGATGGAATCGTCACGGGCACATTGCACATTGTCACAGGATAGTGATTTGGCGAAAGTGTCAAAGTCTGTGACGGATAAGTCAAGACATCGGATGTTTGGTCATATTGAAGTGGATAGAATTAGAGTTTCTTCTATTACTGATATTCAATATGGAAAGGGCCAAAGTCCGTGAATAGACCATACCACCACCCCGATCGGGAGTGTAGGTGGGTGTATGTTCTTATTCCGAGCGGGATTCCTAGATTAGGATGAGTCGAGTTAGAGTCTAAGAATCACGGAATGTGATTCAGAGTTTATATTGATTCATGTTTCTGATTTTGATATATGTTATGAATATTTGTTTCAAGCTGTTATATTTGTTTATATGAAATGCATGTACACATGATTTATACTGGGAATATAATTCTCACCGGAGTTATCCGGCTGTTGTCTTGTTTGTATGTGTGCATGACAATAGGTGGTACAGGATCAGGAAAAGGATGAGAGATTATAGTCAGCGTGGAGATCCGGGCCCAAAAGCAGAATAGGATTCAGTACTGGATGTATAGTCGTTGAACCTAGTTGAGATAAAGACATGTAGTACATGTTTTGTACTTTGATATGGATATGTATAACCGATATATTACATTACGTTTCCGCATTTATATTTAAAAAGAAAAAAAATTTAGTCCCACTTTTCTTAATTTTTTTATTTGATATTAATAATGATTAAGACATGAGTTAGCGTTTGGGTCCCCACAATATGCTTTCGACAAGATTTCCTATTCAATTGAACACACTCTCTCGAGCTATGCCAAACTAATTCTACTCAGTACAGTAATTAAATGTCTTTAATTATTAATCAAGAGTGAATCACATGTCGATCTATTGAATCCCCTAGTTTTCGCCCTACTGGACTATGACTATCGGCGCGTATCCAATTTCATATATCTATGTAAATTGTAAATCCACGGATTATACTACTCGTTCATATCACAAGTTATTCTCTCGAACTCACTCGCAATAAAAAAAAATGTTGTTACAGTTAGCTACGCTCTAACAATACGATAAATTAATAGTATAATCAAGAATAACACAACAATCGAATTGTGAATTAATTCAAATAAAAGTTCGGGGTAGGATCCCCTTAAATCCCAACAAATATTTAATTTTAGCTACTCGAATTCATATTAGAAATAAACAAAACTAAGTTTAAATGATAAAAACTAGCTTAGAAATACTAGGCTAGACGAAAATGCGAGGACGACGCCCGGAAATCTTCGAATCTTCAACTCCAAGCGCAAAATTCTCTCCAAAGCTTGTGGCGGCTCCGAAATATGTCTGAATGAATCCTTTTTCGTGCCTCCACTCCCTATCATATCCTCCCCATTCAGAATTAAGGGAAGAAATCGTCCAAAAATCTTTCCAAAAATAACGAGCGCGCCCGGGCAGACATAAGTTTTCGCCTGGGCAGATGAATTTCGCAGATTGTATTTTTATTTTTCTTTAACGCGCCGGGCGGACATAAACATCCGCCCGGGCAGATGACTTTCGCAAAAATGAATTTTTCCACAGCTCTCCTACGCTCGGGCGGATATGAATGTGCGCCCGAGCGGAAGTCCTTCGCAAAATAATTCTTTTTTTCTTCATTTTTGCATGAATCTCCTACATTTTCACACCGAGACACATGATTAATAATAAAACATAATATAAACTAAAATGTGACAAAATGAATGCAATCTAAACTGTTGGAAACTGAATTCTCGAGTTTGACAAAACATAAACCAATCAACTAAACCAACTAATACATGAAAGAATATTCGGCAGCTGAACATTCAACTAAAATCAGTTGACACAAACTGATCAGTTGAGAACTGATTAGTAAAACATTCAGCCGAATATATTAAAGCTTCTCGACTGAAAGATACCTCGGGAAAGATCATTCAAACAGACAAAAAGACATATCAGACAGCAACTGAATGTGGAAAGCCGCACTGCATAGAACAATGTGTTTCGGCTATCAAGATTTATACGCCGTCTTGTGATAAATGATGAAGCGGCAATCAAGAACATTGTCCAAGAAATAATAAAGTGGCAATCAACGGATACGAGAATTCAAAATTACCGTTGAAAGAGAAGTCTATAAATATGACAAAAGAGCAGTTGACAAAACAACGCTATTGACCAATCTTAAACTTGCCATTACTCTGTCAAAATCTCTGCTCACTCGTATCAGATCTATTCGTAGCAATCAAGGCTACACATTGAGCAAATTAGCACTGTGAAATATTGAAAATTCAATTAAGTGCTAAGTTCAGTTACTTACAGAGATCATTGTATTATACTAAGAGTTTCAGTTCAGGCAATAGATAAGTCCTAACTGAAGTGGGTCTGTACAAAGCGTTGTACTCGATCAAAGTCTTTTAGTAAATATCCTATCCTTGAGATAGAAGGGGTACGTAGGAGTTATTCAATTCTCCGAACATCCATAAACATATCGTGTTATCTTTACTTCAGCTTTTCATTTTCAGTTAGATATTCTATCTATCAAACAGTTTATTTTCCGCAACTGCTTATTCAGTTTAACTGGTTGATATTGACTGACGGGATACTTAGTTCAGTTTGTAACAAGACTAAACTATCTTTTTCGAAAAACATTTAAATTCCTATTAGTGTTTATTCAACCCCCCCTTCTAAACACTAATTAGCCAATAACCGATCCTAACAAGTGGTATCAGAGCAAGGCATATCCTGTCAAAAGATTATCTATCCTCAATCTAATCATTATGTCTTCATTCAATAAGATTCCAATGTTCTCCAGGGAAGATTTTGATGATTGGAAAATCAGAATGCAGGCTCATCTAGCTGCACAAGACGATGACATGTGGTACGTCATAACTGATGGACCCATGAAAGTTTTGAAAGCAAACACAGCTGTTGCTATTACTGAAGGAGCACCTCACCGAATTGAAAAGCCTCGAGATGAGTGGACTACAGAGGACAAGAGAAAGGCAAACCTAGACAACGTTGCAAAAGACATACTGTATAAGACGCTGGACAAAGTAACATTCAGTAAGATGAAAATGTGCAAAACCGCCAAAGAAATTTGGGAAAAGTTAATTCAGCTTTGCGAAGGAAATGATCAAACTAAAGAAAACAAACTCTCAGTCGCTGTGCAGAAGTTCGACAACATCAGAATGAAGATGGGTGAAACAATGGATGAGTATGATGAAAGAACAAGTTGTATTATCAACGAACTAAATGCACTTGGAAAAGTGTATACAAATAAAGAAGTAGCGCTGAAAGTAATCAGAGGACTTCCCAAAGAATGGGATGTCAAAACTATGGCAATGAGGGAATCCAAAGATCTTAACAAAGTTGAACTTCATGATTTATTTGCAGATTTAAAAGCATATGAGTTTGAACTTCAAACTCGAGAAGGTGAACCATCCACTCCAGCAGCAACTACTGCCTTGACTGCTGTTAAAAATGAATCAACTGGTTCAGTTGAGAAAACTGCTGATCAACTGAGCAACGATGCCATGTCTCTATTTATTAAGAAATTTGGAAGATTCATGAGGAAAAATCAAGGAAATTTTCAGAAGAATTATCAAAGAAACAACTCAAGAGAAGAATCTAATGTATGTTTCAACTGTGGCAAATCGGGACACTTTATTGCCAACTGCCCAAAGCCTAAAAAGGACAATCAAATCTCAACTGAAAGAAAGAAGAAGATATATGAGCACAAAAGAAGATCTAAAGACGAAAAGAAGCCTTACAAGAAGAAACATGAAGTACTGCTAGCTGAAGACAGCAAAGCCAAATGGGCAGAAACTGACAGTGAAGAGTCAGATCCAGAAAGCTCTTGCAGTTCAAGTGATGAGGAAGAAGTAACATGCTTAATGGCAGATAACATAGAAGATCAATCAAGCTGCGAGCAGGTATTTGATTTTAGCTCTATTGATTTTACACGAGAAGAACTCATTTCCACTCTTCATGACATGGTCAATGAGTATCAAAATCTTGCTTCATCATTTGAAAAACTCAGAGCAAAGCAAGATGATCCCAAAGACGATAAAACAAAAACTGATGAATCAGTTGAAATGTTGAGTCTAAGAAGGGAGATTGCTGAACTAACTGATGAAAGAAGCAGGAATCAATCAATGATTCAAAAATTGTCGCTTGAAAATACAAAGCTCAATGAGCTCATTCAAGTCTGGAACAAATCATCAAAAGCTCTAACTAATATACAGAATTCTCAGAAATCAGTTGATGATAAAACTGGTTTAGGATTCTGTAGTAACGATGATTTGTCTTCCCAAGATACTCAACCAAAACTGGATACGAACAAAGGGAAATATATTCGCTTTGTAAAATCAGTTATGGTACAAAATCAAGAAGAGTCGAGCAAACCGATTGAACAGCCATCTCAGAATATGAATAAAGGCATGAGATGTGGCATTGGATATACTCCAAAGGGTAAGACTGATTCATGGAATCAGCAACCAAAAATTCTCAGCAGAAAATATTCATATGGCTATTCAAACTATCACAACTATAAGCCGGTTCAGAAAAGATATCGACTGAACAATCAGTTGAAGAAGAACAAAACACATGTAAAATCATCCACACAATATACACCAAGCACACACAGACAGGGAAGGACCATATGGAATACAGCAACAGGACAGTCAGTTAAACTGATTCAAGTCTGGATTCCAAAAGGACTAATCAACTATGGACCCAAATAGAAAAGGGTACCAGAATCTTATTTTGTGTTTAATTGCAGACAATAGGAACAAGCATTGGATCAATATGGTACCTGGACAGTGGATGCTCTCGACACATGACAAGAGATTCAAACTTATTGTCCCAACTGGTCAAATACAATGGTCCAAACATCAGTTTTGGGGATAACTCCAAAGGTAAAACCGTGGGTAAGGGTAAGCTTATCCATGATAATTTCACCATTAATGACATTTTATTAGTCGAGAATCTTAAGTATAATCTGATAAGCATTAGTCAGTTATGCGATAATGGATTCTCAGTTCAGTTTGACAAACATTCTTGTTCAGTCAAAAACTCAACTGAAGAGATTTATCTAACTGGCAAAAGGTGTGGAAACACTTACAAAGTCAGTTGGAATGATCAACCTAATACGCCAGTATGCTTTATTGCGTCTAAATCATCTCAAAACTGGTTATGGCATAAACGATTAAATCATTTAAATTTTAAATCTCTTGCCTATCTGAGTAAGCATGAACTTGTAACTGGTTTGCCCAAAATAAATTTTTCAAAAGAAAAACTTTGTTCAGCATGTCAGTATGGAAAACAAGTTCGATCATCTTTTAAAAACAAAGGCTGTAAATCTTCATCCCGATGCTTAGAACTATTGCACATGGATCTCTTTGGTCCAATACCAGTCATGAGCTTAGGGGGAATGAAATACACCTTAGTGGTTGTAGATGACTTTTCAAGATTCACTTGGGTTATATTTCTCAAATCCAAAGACCATACTGCTGCACAACTGATTAAACTTTTCAAAAGACTTTTAAATGAAAAATCAGTTGGGATTGATCGAATCAGAACTGATCGAGGAACTGAATTCATCAATCAAACACTTTCAAATTTTTTAGAAAATGCCGGAATCAAGCATGAGCTCTCAGCAGCAAGAACACCTCAGCAAAACGGTGTAGCTGAGAGAAGGAATCGGACTCTTAAGGAAGCTGCTAGAACAATGCTTGCTGATTCAGGTATTTCTTAAAGATTTTGGGCAGAAGCAGTAAACACTGCATGCTACACTCAGAACAGATCGATGATTAACAAAAATCACATGAAAACACCATATGAGATCTGGCATGGAAGAAAAAGCATAATCACTTATTTCAAAATATTTGGCTGTAGATGTTTCATTCACAACAATGGTAAAAATTATCTAAAAGCATTCGATGTCAAATCAGCAGAAGGAATATTCCTTGGATATTCATCAGTTAGCATAGCTTACAGAGTATTTAATAAGCAAACTTTGAATGTTGAAGAATCTGCACATGTTAATTTTGATGAAACTGCACTAATTGATAAGCCAACTGATCCAGTTGAGCTAGCTGATCGTTTTACAGATATCAGTCTGGAAGATGATGACTCAGACGAAAATCGTAATAATCAGAATATCTTTCATACACCTGAACCTGAGATATTGGATCAACCAGCTGAAATAGAAGCAAATCTTGACAATCAGCTCATGGAGCAAACTAATGGAAATCAATTATCAACTGAATCAGTTCCAAATGAAACTGAGAACATTCAGTTACCCAACGAAGAATCTGCTGACTGTGAAGCAACAAATGCTGAATATAGATGGAAGAAATCACACCCTCCAGAACTGGTAATAGGTAACCCATCTGATCCAGTAAGAACCAGAAATCAGATGCTTAATCTTTTTATTCATTCAGCTTTCGTATCTCAATTAGAACCAAAGAAAACTGACGAAGCTCTTGCTGATCCTAATTGGATTAATGCAATGCAAGAAGAGCTAAATCAGTTTGTTCATAACAATGTCTGGAACTTAGTTCCAAGACCAATTTCTAAAACTGTTATAGGTACAAAGTGGGTATACAGGAACAAACTAAACGAAGACGGTTCAGTTGTGCGCAACAAAGCCAGGCTCGTAGCACAAGGCTATAGACAAGAAGAAGGGATCGATTTTGATGAGACATTTGCACCAGTTGCAAGACTGGAGGCAATAAGAATATTTCTTGCTTATGCATCTTTCAAAAACTTTAAAGTCTATCAAATGGATGTGAAAAGTGCATTCCTAAATGGCCAATTGCAAGAAGAAGTTTACGTTGAGCAACCCCCAGGTTTTGTCAATCATAATTTTCCTAATCATGTTTATCATTTGAACAAAGCATTATATGGTCTCAAACAAGCCCCACGGGCTTGGTATGAAACTCTATCAAAATTTCTAACTGATCATGATTTTACTGTTGGATCAGTTGATAAGACTTTGTTTAAATTCTCGAAAAATGATCATATCTTACTTGTTCAAATTTACGTTGATGATATTATTTTTGGGTCAACTAACCCCAAATTATGCAAGAAATTTGCTAAGTTGATGCAGGAAAAGTTCGAGATGAGCATGATGGGTGAGCTGACATTCTTTCTTGGTTTACAAGTGAAGCAACTGGATTCAGGAACATTTATTAGTCAAACCAAATATACCAAGGAATTACTAAGAAAATTTGGCATGGAATCTTGTTCAGCAGCAAGCACTCCAATGAGTTCATCAATTAAATTAGACACTGATCAAGGGGGAATATCAGTTGAGACGACACTATACAGAGGATTAATAGGTTCTTTATTGTACCTAACTGCTAGTCGCCCTGATATTATGTTTGCTGTATGTATATGTGCAAGATTTCAAGCTAACCCCAAGCAATCACATTTCTCTACGGCAAAACGTATTTTGAGATATCTTAGAGGCACAGAAAATGTTGGTTTATGGTATTCAAAAGACTCATCTTTCAACTTAGTTGGCTATTCAGATGCAGATTATGCAGGATGCAAGCTTGATCGGAAAAGCACAAGTGGATCATGTCAGTTTCTAGGAGACAGACTGATCTCTTGGTTCAGTAAGAAGCAAACATCCATAGCAACTTCCACAACTGAAGCAGAATATCTTGCTGCTGGAAGCTGCTGCGCACAACTGCTTTGGATTCAGCAACAACTGAAAGATTATGGTGTCGATGCAAAGGAGTCACCGATATTTTGTGACAACACAAGTACAATCGCTATAACATATAACCCAGTTCTTCATTCCAGAACCAAGCACATAGATGTCAGACATCACTTCATCAGGGATCATGCACTGAAGAAGAACATCAGATTGGAGTATGTTTCAACGGAACAACAAGCAGCAGACATCTTCACAAAACCGCTACCAGAGGCTAAGTTTTCTTATTTTCGAAATATTCTTGGTTTAATTGATATATCTTCTATGCCAGAATTAAATACAGAAAATAAAAACACAACAAATTAAGAATAATATTTTATTAAGAATACCAACGTTCCCAATTTACAGCAGAAATCATAGATCCAACTGTATCTAGCCATTCTCTAACCCAATCATTCAACTCATAGATTCGAACTCTGGCAAATGCCCTAGACTTCGAAATCTTATCAACAACATGCCACTCCTTCCATAGCAGTGCCTCTAAAAGACATTTATCTTCTACCAACTCTCTAACATGGCTAACCTCAAAACGAGCAAGAAATTTTTGTGCTCTCCTTTCCTGAGCACGAGTAGGAATGACACCACTGTCACTCACATTCTTCAAATCTTGAATCTTCTCCCAGGTTGTCAACACCTTGTGAAAGACATATTTCTCCATTTTTATTTTAATCTCAGCTAAACGATGGGCTGACTGTTCAGTCACATGAACATGAGTGCTACTGCCCGTATCAGAATCAGACATATTGAAAGTTTAACTGATAATATATCACATTGTGATCACTACTTATAGGAAAAATGAAGAAGCCGAAGCGTTTTAAGTCATTAAATATGTCTTTCCTATTTACCAATGACTTTAAGTTATTAGTTAATAATTAATAACTTGTAACCAAATTATTAAAATTAATCCTTTATCAGTTTATCTATTTATCACAACTGATATCAGTTAGCGTTTAAGCGTTTATATCTCATACCAGATCATTGTGCACAAAAACAAAATAAAATGATACATTAATCAAAATAAATATTTCATTTATCCATAAATATTGGACAAGATTACATGATCATAAGTTTCTTGCACACTACCTATCCACATTCTCATCCAAACAGCTAGTGCTGAGGATGAAGTTTTGCAGAAATTATGAGAAGATGCGATGCTGTTAAGAGTCTCCAACTCCTTACGCAGCATCAATTCATAAAGGTGGCCCTCCTTGAAGGCATCCACCTCAGCAGAAATTTTTAAGTGCTTTCGCACTTCTCTTAACTGGGCCATCCGCCTAAAGGTGGTGACCCTTCCTGAGTTGTACAGGAGCTCTAGCTCCTGTAACTCTTCCCATTAGGGAAGATTAGCATAGAAGACCTCGTCTTCTATCGCAGCCTTTTGTGCCTCAAGTGTAACTGGAACGACGCTTGAACTACTTGCTCCTGCCATTTCTTCTTAAAAGTTTTCTGCTGATACTTGTGACTAACTTTTCAGTCTTATTTATAGGCCAGGACAAGGAAAACGAAAGGACACTTCTCTCTGTGACGTTTGATATGCCAAGCACTATACTCGTCTTTAATCATTACTGTCTATTGCCGTCATTTTTTTTTTTTTTGCATTTATTTAGGGGGAATGATGGTTTAAGAGATTAACTGAGAAGACAGTTGTTAGTGAATTCCTAACTGAAAAGACTCAGTTTTTTTCTAACTGATCGTTCAGTTGAAAATTCTACTAATCTTCTCATCAAAGTTAATAAATTAAACCTATTATATTCCAAATCATATGACGTGACTATCTGCTAAATCATGATGAATTTTAAGTTTACAACGTGTACACGTTTTTAACCGCTCAAAATTGCACACACATGGTACGCGTACACTATTTTGAAAAACACAAATTACTTCGGACTGACACGTGTCCAAAAATTTGAATAGTCACAAACATATGTACAAATGCCCGCCTCATTTCAGTTCGATTATTCACAAACCGCCGAAAGAAAGAACACATATTACCCAGTACGAAATGACGACTCAGATTCCCGCTTACATGCTTAATGCTATGACAATCAATTTTGGATCCATTTTATCTTTCGGAGATGAAGAAGTCAAAAAGGTGTTTCAAAAACTCGAAAATGCTGGTCTGAGAAAATTTCTGGGACAACAATCGCAGGATATATATCCAAAAGAACTTCAAGATTTCTATTCATCTGGCAAGGTTGACTCAGAAGGTATCATAAATTCTACTGTCAATAATCAGTCGCTGACCATATCTGAAGATTCTTTTGGGGAATTATTCTCTTTACCTTGCGATGGATTAGCACAACTTTCTGATGTCAAAACGTCTGATATTGATGAAATGCAAATCCTTTTATCTGCTGATGGACGGAAAATTAAAGTTTCCGATCCAAAGAAGGAACTGAAACATGAAATTCAGTTGCTTGCTGATATAATTGCTAAAGGGCTCTTAGCAAAAGCAGGATCATTTGCTGCTCTTACATTGGAAAAGTTTCAAGCTATTACCGCTATTATGACTGATCAAAAATTCAACTGGAAACGGATCATCTTCAACATACTGAAGAATGTGTTTTGTCGTCAAAACAATCCAAGGGTTTTGCCGTACAAATCAGTTATCTTTTAAAAGTAAGAGGTTTAGTGGATGCTGATTCTGAAAGATTATCGAAATTCAAGGTGTTCAATGCAAAGAATACCATGCCACCAAAAATCACCATGGACATTTCTCCTGCCAAATTCGTCAAGATTAAGAAGGCAATTGGAATTGATCAGACGACTACAAAATCAGAAATGAAAGTCAAAAAACTACCTCCACGGAAGATCACTAAAAGAAAAATGATTCTGAGTACAACTGATTCAGAGAGAACCCCATCACCTCAGATTGTCAAGAGAACAAGAACTCAAAGAGTGAGGTCAGTTGCTGAAGTCACCATTGCTGCTGATCAGTCAATGCCTACAGAGAGTCAGCAACCGATAGAAGCTGTTCCCTTGAACATCATTCCACCTGATGATTCAGCTAGTACAAAGAGGGAATCAGTTAGGGCCAAAGCTCCCTTAACTCAGATATCTCGACCAATTGGTGTCGCACCTGCACGCCCGAAAGGCATCAAGTTTGTAGAAGTGGTGGATTCAACTCGAACTGGATTAGAAATTCCACACCTCATGAGTTCTGACAAAGGAAAGGGGAAGATGATTGAAAAATCCCGACCAACAAATCCGATTCAGACCCACATTGACCTTGTTTGGGCAAAGGTTAATAATTTTGCAGCTTCAAAAATCCAGGTCTATGATGATTGGAAGGCCTACCGAACTGAAATTTTTGCCAAGAAACTGAAAAACAAATCTCAACTGAATAAATTTATTAAACTGGAAGATTATGTTCTGAAGACAGTGAAAGCAGCCTCCATTACTCTGGCTATGCAAAGGAAAAACTACTTATTTGATCAAGTGCGAGCAAAGAAGTTGGCTCAAATTATCAGCAAATTGAAGAACAACTATATTCCTACAAATCCAACTGCCTATGCTGATCAAGCAGTGATCACTCAACTAGATTCTGATCTGGTTGGGTTGCTATCTCAGATAAAATTTTGGGAAATGGATCAGGAATTGGTTATTCATCAAGGAAACTCAGACACTGATGATGAAAACGAAGATGACGAATCACTCACTGAACAGCAGCAACCGTCGTCTGAACTGGCCCTTATTACAACTGACGTACCAGTTATAGAAAAGCTTCAGTCACCTCCGACTGAACAACAACTATACACCGAAGCTGAGCTCTCTTTTGCTCCCATCGACGAGATCATTTCAGTAATCGTTCAGGATTCTCACTTGAGTAAATCTACAAATGACAAAATTGATCATCCAGTTGATCAAACTGATGAAGAGGCTCCTATCTCTGCAAAAGAACCAATTCAGCAAGCTTAATCTGCTGACATAAATACTTCAACAGAAAACCCTCAGGCTTGTCCAGATCCTCCGCTACAAGAACCGGTGCTCAATTCTCCACCATCTGTTATTCTTCAGACAAGTCATTTTACTGAACAGAATTCATCTCCTCCCCTTACAGTTCAAGGAGAAATAATTGAAACTGATGTTTCAATTCAAAATGTTGATGATCCAGTCTCAACTGATCACACACTAGTCGTTTCTGAACACATCACCAAAGAAACAGGATCATCCTACCAATCTCCTCCTCAAAATGCTTCAGATATTGATCTTATTCTGGAAGAAGTCCAGAATTTACACAATAATACGGAGCAAATGATCTCTGCCATCTCTAAAATTCAAAACACGCAACTATCTCATACTCTAAAATTGGATCATCTAAATGAGTCCAACTTAGAGAAAATGAATGCTCTTAGAGTCAAAATGGACTCTCTTGTCACAACTATGGATCAAACAAAGCAGGGGTTACTCAATTCCTTATCTACAGATCAAATTGTAAACAGTCAAAGATTTCAGCGACTGGAAGCCTTTGTTTCAAAGCAAATGGAGTTACTACAGATCTCCTTCAACACTATTACTTCAAGCATCACATCAGATGTCAAAATTCTCTCCCTTCACGTTCAAAAGCTAACGGACAAAATGGAGGTATTTGACAAAAAGGGGGAAAACAGCTAAAGAATTATCTGAATGAATCAGATTATTATCAACTGATGTTATTTTCTCCAACTGATGTTATTCTCTCAGAATTTATATTATCTACAAGGAATTCTGTTATCTTATGATTCAGTCGTATAATCCATTATCAACAAAGAGCTGAGTCAAATCTCTTGGTTTTGTCAAACACCATAAAGGGGGAAATTGTTGGAAACTGAATTCTGGAGTTTGACAAAACATAAACCAATCAACTAAACCAACTAATACATGAAAGAATATTCGGCAGCTGAACATTCAACTAAAATCAGTTGACACAAACTGATCAGTTGATAACTGATTAGTAAAACATTCAGCCGAATATATTAAAGCTTCTCGACTGAAAGATACCTCGGGAAAGATCATTCAAACAGACAAAAAGACATATCAGACAGCAACTGAATGTGGAAAGCCGCACTGCATAGAACAATGTGTTTTGGCTATCAAGATTTATACGCCGTCTTGTGATAAATGATGAAGCGGCAATCAAGAACATTGTCCAAGAAATAATAAAGTGGCAATCAACGGATACGAGAATTCAAAATTACCGTTGAAAGAGAAGTCTATAAATATGACAAAAGAGCAGTTGACAAAACAACGCTATTGACCAATCTTAAACTTGCCATTACTCTGTCAAAATCTCTGCTCACTCGTATCAGATCTATTCGTAGCAATCAAGGCTACACATTGAGCAAATTAGCACTGTGAAATATTGAAAATTCAATTAAGTGCTAAGTTCAGTTACTTACAGAGATCATTGTATTATACTAAGAGTTTCAGTTCAGGCAATATATAAGTCCTAACTGAAGTGGGTCTGTACAAAGCGTTGTACTCGATCAAAGTCTTTTAGTAAATATCCTATCCTTGAGATAGAAGGGGTGACGTAGGAGTTATTCAATTCTCCGAACATCCATAAACATATCGTGTTATCTTTACTTCAGCTTTTCATTTTCAGTTAGATATTCTATCTATCAAACAGTTTATTTTCCGCAACTGCTTATTCAGTTTAACTGGTTGATATTGACTGACGGGATACTTAGTTCAGTTTGTAACAAGACTAAACTATCTTTTTCGAAAAACATTTAAATTCCTATTAGTGTTTATTCAACCCCCCCTTCTAAACACTAATTAGCCAATAACCGATCCTAACATAAACGATAAATGCAACACAATGTGACAAAACATGACATGAAAAACAAGTAAAATCCACCTATATCACTCACTCTATAAATACACGATAAGGGGCTTAATGCAAGATTGATGTTTTCTTGCACAAAATACCCTTCCCAATTCCATATAATAACCCACGGCCACTTCATTGAAATTTTGAAGAAGATTTTGCTTGAAAGAAAATTAGATTTGCTTAATCATAGATTAAGAATCCATAATATTTGATTGAGAATCAATTAGTCAAATAGCCAAATACCCTGATTTTTGAATGATAAGGCTCTCGGCCACAACAAAGAAAAGGAAATTTTTTTTCCTTCTTTTGGGTTCTTCCATCGGCGTGTTCAATCGTGACACCATCTCCGTCTTTTGGAAATTCGGTAACTACAGTCTCAATACATAAATCGTTTAGATTTTCTAGTGCAAACCAAACGAGGAAGACAGTCTTCGATCGTGGACCTAATTAAGCGATCAAATTTGAAGAGCTGTTCGTAGGGATTTACAAGAAGGGCTATATCCGCCTAAAAATCGGAATAGTTTGGAGTCCAGCGTTAAGAACGCCAATGTATAATTTTAAACACCCTATGGAAGTTTTTTAATCACACGACGCCCAAGAACAAAAATAATTTAAACTTCCACTGCGTCATGAGTGCGAGAATATGATGTCCCAACAAAACTAAAACTTTGAAGTGAGCTAAAATTACATGTACACTATATATACTAATTAAAAAAAAAATTGAGACCCGACTTACGCCTACCCCAGTCTTTGGGGTGGCTCCGTCTCCGGTACGTGGAAGTCGCCGCCTCGGCGTACGATCAAGCCACACTGTCGATAAGAGGTGGTGCGGTGGTACTCAACTTCCCGAGGGAGGACGTGAAGGATTCGCTGGGGGAGCTGGAACCGGTTTGGAGGGCGGGTGATCGCGCATTCGTTGAGGAATAAGCGCGTGAGGAAAGAAAGCAGGATACGGTGGTGGTGTCGTAGGATTTGGGGATTGGGTATTTGGAGGCACTTTTGAGACCGTTAGATTAGATTGCGGATGCTGTAAGTGTGAATTTCATAAAAAAAAAAGTAAATTAATTAATAATAATCTATGCTATATCTTTTACTATTTATTAAATTTAAGCATATTAGAATAACTGTTTTTGATGTCTTTGGTCTGTTTTTTGGTTTCTCTATTTTGCCCCTATTTGATATCAAAATTACATTTTTGTTTTTTTTTTAATTTCAAAAAACATTTTTGTTTTTATTTTTTTTATTACAATTATTCAAATAGCACTTTAGTACCTCGATAATTTGTCAAATTTCATTTTAGTCCATAAATAATTATAAAAAAAATTGTACACACACGCACCGCATGTGCAGAGTAGCTAGTATTACATGGTGAATTTATAGAATAGAATTGATTATAAAATGGTGCGTGGTGTAACATTGGATTTTTAAGTAGGGGGTGGTCAGAAAATAGTGTTTATGAGCTTCTCATTATACATCACGAATTGCTTTGCTCAACTTCAATAGCTTATTAAATTTATTTGGTAATTCTTTTAAAAAATCTTATAAACTGTGAAAATAAATTGTTTTTAAAAAAATTGGGTTATCTCAACTTATTTTTAAAAATCTCATTTAAACATTTTTAAATACCAACTTATTTTTATTAATTTTCTCATATCTCAAATATACCCTTGTATAATAACAATAATAATAAGACTAAATAAATAAATAAAAATCACAAGATTGATGATAATAATGATAATAATAATAATATTAAAACCAGTGTTTTCACAAGCTGAACGGGGCGATTGGTTCGACCGGTTCTATCAGTATGATTAATAATTATTACATCTGTGAAAACAATATGATAAAAATAATTATTGTATTATTTTTATAATATTTTGTGTTTTTTGTATTTATTATAACTTTTAATATCAAACACATCAACATTTTTAAAATTTATTTTTTTATTTTATTTTTAAAATAAACTATTAAAATTACTTTTAAGCTTTAGGAATTCATAAATTGTTTTAAATAAATTTAATCAAACATTATCAGAATTTAGATGGAGTTTTGACGGAGCTCGTAGATTTTCCCAAACCGTTTATATTAGCTGCATAATTTTATACGCTAATTTTTTTTTTTTTATTTCCATAGATTTCAGATGTCTTCTTTATTCACGTATATACTTAACAAAAGAGCCACAGTTTATCAATAAGGAATTTTGATCTCTCTTACATAAGATTTCGGAAAAGCTTCTTCCATCATCGTTTTGGATTAATTTAGACCTAATGAAAGGAATGATGGGATATATCTAAACGAACAGAACAAACCAATCAATCATTGGCATGCCAGATCACTCAACTTTATTATACATTTATATATATTTATTATATATTATAATACAGAACATCTTCAGTGCTGCGTCAAAATTTCACTAATTTCTCACCAGCAATGTACCCATCAAACCATAGTAACCCAGTCCCTGGTGATACCCCATAAGAGCTCGGATCGATAATCCAAATCAGGGTCAATCTTCCAGAAAAGCTCATAAGAAGCCTGACAGGTGAATGCCTGGGACACATCTTCTCCTTGGGCTACCAAGTTTCCGGGACGTTTACTATCCGGGCTACCTCGAGAAATGCACATCACTCGAGTGCATCAGTATGGACTACCTTATGCTTGATAATACTTACTGTCAGAACTACATGGATTTGGCGTGTTAGAATAACTTGTCAGAAATAGGGAATGGACAACCATATTACTATAATTAGCAGGTGAGCATTGAAAACAAGGTAATCGTGTGATTTTCTACTATAAATAGCAGGTATATATTTCATTGACAGGATTTTGGAATTTGGTATCTTCGAGCACTCACATATATCCTCACATATATTTCCATTTTCCTTCATCTTCAACCTGCTGAATTAAGCATCGGAGCGGCCACGTCGGACACCCACCGATGCTCATTCACGAGTTCATTTCCTTGTTTGCAGGTTACAGTTGAAGCAATTTCCCTAATTAAAAACCCTTATCAGATCCGGTGGATTGCCCCGACCTTACTCACCCAGTTCACCCGGATATCATCATTGGCTCCGTCTGTGGGAAATTGAGCTCAAGACGAAGACATGGCTCCTACAAGAAGGACAAATCAAGATATTTCCCAGGTTCTTGGAGATGATCCACTCATCTCTACTCAAGGTGGTCTTCCTGCTACAGGGCTTCCACCTGTTATTACTTTATCTCCGGAAGATTTGGCTCGATGCAATGCAAAAGGCAGTAGCAAGGAGGGCCCTTTCTCATCATGCTACACAACCCGAAAAGGAGCAGGAGCGAGAGCAGGAGATGAGAGATGAGGAAGTGAGGATGGAAGAGAGGGAATCAAGTGACAGTTCTAAGTCTCCTACTGTGGCCGAGGAGTTGGAAGAATTGAGGCAGAAGATGAAGATCCTGGAGGGACAAATGGAGTGTCGAGTTAATGCTCGGGCAGTCACTAGAGGATGCCCTTTTGTTGAGGCTATTATCCGGGAATCTTTGCCGGGGAATTTTAAATCTGTCAAAATCAAGGATTATGATGGCAGCGCTGACCCAGAGGAGCATTTGGCTCGGTTTGAGAACATGGTCATGCTACATTGTTATGGGGACATAGTTAAGTGTAAAGTGTTTCTAACCAGTTTTGTTGACTCGGCACAAAGGTGGTTCGAAAGCTTATCTCCCCAAAATATCCAGTCTTTTGAGGATTTTTAAAAGGTATTTCTACATCATTTCAGCAGCAGCAAAACTTTTAGTCTTTTCGAAGTAAAGCAGAGCCCAGAAGAGAGTTTGAAGGCTTACATCCAAATATTCAATAGAGTTGCTTTGGATGTCCCCTCTCGCGCCCCCAAAACCAAGACTACTGCATTCACTCAGGGGCTAAGGGAGGGGGAATTTTTTCGAACATTGACCAAGAAAACGCCCGAGGATTTTGAAGATCTTTCGGCTCGAGCGGAAAAATATATTAACATGGAGGAGGCTCCAAAGCAGAAGGAAGCTTTGAAGAAAGAGAGGGGTGATCGAGTGTCTAGACTAGAGGAAAGAGGGCAAAGGAGAGGCAATCGCGGGCATTTCTCTCAACATGTTCCTTTAAAGATTGTTCGGGATCGAGATGTGCATTTGAATTGCACTCCACAGCCTGTGAGGCCCGAGAAGGATGAGTTTTGTACCCTTTACAAAGTGTGTTACCATAACATAGAAGAATTCCGCACACTGAAGAGAGATTACATCCCACCTGCTATTCAGGGATATAATTCACCAAGCAAGAGGCCGAGGTTACCACCTTGGACAAATCGACAGCCAGGACCCAACGCCTAGGAGGACTCGAGAGATGCCCTGGGTAGGAGGAAAAATTTGGAGCCAGAGAGAAAGAAAGCCTCACCTCCTGCCTTGGGGGTTGATAAAGATGATCTCTGGAGGATGTATTAATGGAAACTTCAATCGGGCTAGGAAATCCAGGAGTAGGAGAGAGTGCATGGAGGTGGAGAGAGAGAGGAGGAGCGAAGCCGTTATCAGCTTTGGCCCAGAGGATATCAAAAGTGTCAATGTCCTCATAATGATGTCCTGGTTATCCAAGCCCAGGTAGCAAATTATGACATCGTGAGGGTTTTCTTTGTTTCGGGCAGTTCTGTCAATGTCATTTTCAAGGAAGCCCTCGTATAGATGGATCTGCAAGGGTATCAATTGGAAACGGTTGAGACTGCTCTTTTTGCCGTCGCTGGCCATGCTGTCTACCCGGAGGGAGAAATTATCTTTCCTTTAACTCTGGGCAACAGGGAGCTGAAAAAAAACTGTTATGACCACTTCCACTGCTTTGGATGCCCATCATCTTATAATATTATTATATGGCGGTCGGCCATTAATAAGCTAAAGGCTGTAGCATCCACATACCACCAGAAGATTAAATTTCCAGTAGGAAGCCGAGTGGGTAAAGTCCGGGGAGATCAACCTTCTTCCCGGAAGCGTTATGTGGAAGCGGTCCAGGTGGACCAGAAGAAGGCTTGGAGGGAGGAAAAGAGAGCAAGTGATGGGGAGGAGGGGGAGAGAACAGTAGAGAAGGGGAGGTTCAATTTGTGGCGGAGGAAGAGCAAGAGATGATGGAGATTCAGACAGGGAAGGAGATTCGAGTGGCCCGAGATCTTGACTCGACCACCCGGGTCAATTTATTGAATTGTTTAAAAACTAATATCGATGTTTTTGCTTGGTCTCAACAGGAACTAACTGGTGTCTCATCTCTGGTGGCTGAGCATAGATTAAATGTCATTCCGGGGTCTCGTCCAGTTAAGCAAAATAAAAGACATTTTGGGCCAGAGAAGGATAAAATAATTGATGTGCAAGTCTGGGAGCTATTGAAGGCTGGCCATATTCGAGAGGTACAATTTCCTACTTGACTCTCGAATATAGTGTTAGTTACTAAAGCTGCAGGAAAATGGAAAATGTGCGTGAGCTTCCGAAATCTTAACAAGCCTGCCCAAAAGATCACTATCCTCTTCCCCGGATTGATCAATTGTTGTATTCTACTTCAGGGTATGAATTACTCAGTTTCATGGACGCTTACAAAAGGCATCATCAAATTCCTCTGGCCATGTGTGATCAAGATAAGGCCAATTCAATTACCTCGGGAGGCACATTTTGCTATGTTGTCATGCCTTTCGGATTAAAAAATGCTGGAGCCACGTATCAGTGTCTAATGAACGGGGGTGTTTGAGAAGCAGTTGGGGAGAAATGTGGAGGCATATGTTGACGACCTCCTAGGAAAATCTAGGGAGATTTCTTGTTTCATTTCTGATTTAGAGAAGACTTTTGTCACTCTCAAGCATTATGGGGTCAAGCTCAATCCAGCCAAGTGCATATTTGACGTGAGGAGTTGTAAGTTCTTGGGTTTTTTGGTAACTGACTGGAGGATCGAGGTGAATCCTGAAAAACTCAAATCAATGCTGGACATGCCATCTCCTCAATCCATCCGGGAAGTGCAAAAGCTGACCGGGAGAATTGCTTCATTTTTTCGGTTCATATCCCGATCACAACATCGGAGTTATCCATTCTTCTAGGTCCTTCGGAAGGCACAACAATTTGGTTGGGATGAAAAATGCAAGCATGGCTTCCAAGACATTAAGAATCACCTGGCAGAGCTTCTTGTCTTAGTGAAGCCGGAGCCCGGGGAAAAATTGTTTGTATATCTGTCCGCTACGGAGTATGCTGTCAGTTCAAAACTTATAAAGGAAGAAATTTCTGATCAGAATCTTGTTTATTATGTCAGTCATGCTCTCAGAGAACTCAAGCTCCGATACAGAGAGGTGGAAAAGATAGCTCTGGCTTTGTTTATGACTGTCCGGAGATTGCGACCTTATTTTCTGTCACATCATATTATTGTGCTTACTAATAGTCCTCTCGGGAGGATTATGACTCATTCAGAAGTGTCTGAGAGAATGATCAAATGGACAGTGGAGTAGGGAGAGTATGGCATTGAGTACAGACCCCGGGTTGCTATTAAAGCACATGCCCTGTCAAATTTCTTGTCAGAAATGATCAACCAAATGAGGAGGAGGTCTTGAGAGTATTCGTGGATGGGGCGTCTAACCTATCTGGATGTGGGGTGGGAGTGGTGATAATAGCTCTCCCAGGAGAGAAGATTAAATTGGCTTTAAGAATAGACTCCCGGGTGACCAATAATGAGGTAGAGTACGAGGCTGTTTTAGTCGGTATTCGAACTGCCCGGGAGATTGGAGCCTTCCAAATCATTTTATACTCCGATTCGCAATTAGTTACACATCAGGTAAAGGGAGTTTATGAAGCTAAAGATGATAAAATGCTAAAATATTTAAAGCTCATAAAAGCCCAGGTCGAATCTTTTGTGGATTGGAGTATTGAGCAAATCTCACGATATGAGAATGAGGAAGCAGATGCTTTGGCCAAAATGGTCGCCACTTTATCAAAAGTCAATACTCGATAAGCATTGCATGTTACCCGACTAATTCTTTCCAAGGATGAGGAGATATTGCATGTACAATAGGATTTTTGGATGACACCTCTGATCAAGCTCATAGTTCACAACGAATTACCTGAAGATAGAACTCAAGCTCAAAAGATCAAAAGACAAGCTCTCAGGTTTGTTATTTTAAATAACATCTTATACAGAAGATCGTTTCAAGAACCTCTGTTGAAGTGCTTATCAATGGGAGATGTGGATTATGTACTCCAAGAAATTCACGAATGATGTTGTGGAGAGCATCTCGGAGGAACAGCATTGGCCCGGAAGGCAATGCTTGCTGGATTTTGGTGGTCGAGTATAAGTCAAGACTCGGCCCGGGTAGTCCGGCCATGTGACGGATGTCAACATCATTCTAATTTTCAACACAGAACAGCTACTCTCATGAAGCTCATCTGGGCATCTTGCCCTTTTTGATCATTGAGGGATGGACATTGTTGGTCCATTTCCAGTTGCCCGAGATCAAAAGAATTTTTTTTTGGTGGAAGTCGACTATTTTTCCAAGTAGGTAGAAGCCGAGCCCCTGGCTAGGATTACTGATAAGGAAAATTGTTTCATAATAAAATTGTATGCCGGTTTGGAGTGCCCAGGAGACTAATTTCAGATAATGGAAAGCAATTTCAAGGAAAAGAGATTACAACCCGGTGCCAAGAAATGAAGATCACTCAATCTTTCACTTATGTTTCTTACCCTCAAGCAAATGATCAGATAGAGGTTGTAAACAGTATTATGGTGCAAGCCTTGAAAACCAGGCTGTGGGATAAAGGAAAAGACTGGATGGAGGAGCTGCCTAGTGTTCATTGGGCATACAGACTACTCCCCGGGCGCCTACTCAAGAAACTCCCTTCAATCTAGTGTATGGTTTTAAGCAGTTCTCCCTATTGAAATTGGGCAATCTTCTGCCCAGGTAGATTCTTACCCGAATGACAATGATCAAAGTCGGGCAATGGAGTTGGATATGGTGGAGAAGAATAAAGAGCAGGCTATGATTCAAATGGAAGCTTATCGAGGACAGGTTATGAAATCATATAACAAACGAGTCTGATTCGGAGACTTCCAAATAGGAGATATGATGATGAAAAAATTCAATCCAACTGGAGATGTCGGTAAATTGGAAGCTCGGTGGGAAAGACCTTTTAAGATAATCCGAAAAGTTAGCCCGGAAGCTTTTTATCTGGAGGACGCTTACTCAAGAGGTCCTGGAATGTATTTAATTTGAAAAGTATTACGCTTAAAGATATAATTATTATTCGAAGACATAATGAAGTTCTTTTCTTCTCAGAAAGTGCATAGACATAATATATAAACCCAGGAGGTACAAGGCACCGATCAATCTCCAAGTCCCGGGATAAACTCTCTGGCCCAGGACTCCGTACCCTGGTTATTAATAAGCCTAGGGCTCCATACCCTGGCTCGGGGCTCCGCACCTCGACCACTCCAAGTCCCGGGATATACTCCCCGGCCCATGGCTCCGTATCCTGGTTATTAATAAGCCCAGGGCTCCGTACCCTGGCTCGGGGAAGCCTCGACCACTCCAAGTCCCGAGATATACTACCCGACCCAAGGCACCGTACCCTGGTTATTAATAAGCTCAGGCTCTGTACCCTGCCTCGGGGCTCCGCACCTCGACCACTCCAATTCCCGGGATATACTCCCTAGCCCAGGGCTTCGTACCCTAGTTATTTATCAATTCCTCACATATTTACTTAGTACAAGGATTTATACCCGGCTCAAGGCTCAACATCCCGGCTACTTATTGAAAATACCGACTATTTTCCAACACTTAAGAAAATTTTGAAATCATACAAGATTCAAGAATGAAATTGCTTTACAAAACAAGGAAGACAGATTGAAAAGAAGAAACTTCATTAATAAAATGCCTGGAGGCCAAGGACACAACAAAGGAAAAGGATTATACAATCCTACTTTAACTTCACTAAGCCAAGCTGCTCCCCAACCTCCCCTTCAGGAGCCTCCCCTGCATCGACCGCCTCCGCGTCATCCTTGGAAAGGGAGTCAATGGCCTTATCGAAATCGGTGAAGCCCTCCTTGTCCACAGGAAGAAGGTCTTCCTCCTCAAACTGCACGCGGCACTTATTAAAGTTGGTCTTGAAAAACTCATAAGAGTTATCTTCTACAGTTGTTTTGAACTCGGGAGATTGAAGAGATGAGGTCCGCCACTCCTCCTGATAAACTCGCGGGGCCCCTAATTTGTCCTCTGCAGCCTCCGCCCAGAACTGTTGTCGTCCGACCTCATCTTCCAGATAACGAGTCCTCGATTCTAGGAAGGCAAGTCGCTGCTGCAATTTTTCCTCCCGAATCAAGCCCTCATTTACATCATTTTGGGCATTGGACAGATCCGCTCAGGCGGTCGACATTTGTTGGGTAGCCGCTTCCAGGGATGAGTGAAGGCCAGCGACCACTTCCTCATGATTCAGCCTAGCCAAGACTAGCTCTTCTTGTAATCGTCCATGGAGTTCATGCGTAGCCCAGGTCCGCCCAGCTTCTTTTGTAGCCACTGCGGCTACCTCCTCAAAAGCCGATATCAGCATCTGGACACCCTGTCAAAACAAAAGTTAGAACATAGATAACTATGAGAACTATGTTAAAAGCATAAGAGAACTTACGGAAAGGATATGGTTGGAGCCCTCGAAAAGTTTGGAGGCCGGGCGGGGGTTCTTCAAATAAGTCTCCTCCGCAGGGAGGAGCGTGCCCTTAAAAAGCAGAACTCGTAGAGGGTTTATCAGGAGGTTGTGCATTTTGAAAAGAAGAGGTTGGCCCGGGAAGAATGGGAGCGGGGAATGCCGGAGGATGAGGGAGCTTGCTCGGTTATCTGGGGGTCAGACTCTGTAGCTTGGCACATGGATGGAGCCTCCTCCTCAGGGGCAGCCAATGCCCGCCTTTTGAGCTGCCGAAGAGGAATATGATCCTCTTCATCTTCGAGAGAGGGGGTTCTTCCGGAAGACTGAGGTAGTGGCCCCACCTCTCTGCTCTCAGGCAATTCGGGGGCCGCTCGGTGATAAGTGTAATTTATTGTAATTTTATTAATTGTTTTTAACTTGAAATTTTATGATTCTTGAGCAGGTTTTATGTGATTTGTTGTTGTAGTTTGGAAGCTTAGAATGAGAGTTTGGAGTAGTAAAGTGTTGAATTGAAAAGTGCAAAAGATCAAAATTACAGAAGCTGCAGCGCACCCGCGCTTATACATACACCGCACCTGCGGTAAAGCAGCGCACCCGCGCTTATACATGCACCGCACCTGCGTGCGCTCACCAGAACCAACACCGCACCCGCGGTGTCCTATTGACCGCACCCGCGCTCCTTGCAAGACAGAATCCGGAAAATCTGTATTTTGGTGTGCTGCGCATGGAAGTCCAAGATTTTGGTGTGCTGCGGATTGAGGTTTGTCTGGGACTATAAATTACATCATTTACTTACCATCTAAGGTATTGGGGAGCCAAGGGAAGAGTAGAGGCTGCTGCTAGAAGATTGAAGACTCAAGTTCATCAAGTTCTTTTGGGAAATCTGTTGCACAACTCCGGGGACGGAATCAGCACTTCAAACTCTTGTTCTAAGTTCTTCTTTCTTTTATTTTTCATTTGATATGTCTTGTTTTAGAACTATGTTTTGTTGTTTTACTTGTGTTATTATGAACTAATTTTTATTTCTAGAGGAAAGATGGAGCAAAACTAGAAACAATGTGTTAGAATCTATGAGCTAATCTATTTAAGTTCTTCATATTGTTCATTTGTATTGTTCTAATCTTAATGTTTTCAATTTATTGGCCATAATTTGAATGATTTATATGTTTACAATTTATCACTCGGAAGAGGAAATTATAAACAAGAAAGGGAAAAAATACATCAATGATATTTATAGAGTTCGGGAGTTCCTATAACGCTATCGAAGCCCATAGAGAATCTAGTGCTAGATGTGTTATTTAATTGTAAACTTTTGATGGGAACCTTGCAAACTATTTTTAGATAACTGATACTTACTTAACACTCGGGAGAGGGAGTAGATAATTATAGGATTCTTGGCTAATGAATAAGAAGGATTTTTATAACATAGTTACAAGAAATTACACATGGTAGACAGTTGCGTGAAATCGGACCTCTAGATATTTTATTCCATTGTTATTTCCCTTTTCAATTTAATTATTCTTGCAACTAAATATTTTAATTGAATTTTCTAAATAAAGTCGAGACTATTTTAATTACAAGCACTAATATACATTTATATACATACTCCTTGTGGGATCGACACTTGTACTCAAAAATATATTTTACTATAACTTGACGTCGTGCGCTTGCGAGCAATCAAGAAAACACGCAACACTCGGGCCGCCTCCACCTCAACCTCAACCTCAACCTCTCGGGCAAAGGTCTCTTAGCAGCAGCTGCTTCCCGAGCAATTTTCCTTTGCTCCGCTGCAGCCGCTTTCTCAGTTGTCTGTCTGCACGCAAAATCTGCCTGCATTTCTGTTCCACCTGTAAGACAAGGTTACAATTAAAATTTGATAAGTGAAAAGATTATTAAGGAACGAAACGGGAGAAGGAGAAATTACCATGCTGAGCACCCGAGCAGGCCACTTCGTAAATTACCCTGTCTATAGGTCCTCAGCCCGTGCACTCAGCCCGAAAGCTATTAAATTTTCCTCAGTAATGAGAACAGAGGAAGAGAACTTTCATTCCCTACCAGTTCCTGGCTCCTAATGTAAGGCTCCTCGAATTTGTAGGAACGAGGGAGACCGGGCTGAGTAGGAAGGCCGGGGAGAAAGCCGGTCAAACAAGATGGAGGGGAATGAAGGGTAATGAAGAAGAATTTACATTTCCATCCCTTCAGAGAAAAAGGAATATTATCTAGGCTTTTCAGCCAAGCAGAAAGGGAAAAATCATTATCGCCAAGGCGACAGACAAAGAAATAATGAAGAATCAGAGGGTTTATCAGGAGGTTGTGCATTTTGAAAAAACGTAGACAGAGGCCATTATGCGAAAAGAGTTCGGTGGAATTAGTTTATAGGGACCCCAAGAAAGTGAGCCACCTCAATGAAGAAGGGAGGGATAGGAAATCTTAAACCGCTACGAAGTTGATCTTTAAAAAGTGTAAAAACCCTCGAGGACAGCCCGATCGGAGGGACCGGGGAGCCGGATTTGGAAAGAGAGAGGAATGGACGCTATGGTTCTAAGTTCTTCCTCCGTCTCAGGGTGAAGGATGCATCCCATAGTAGAAAACCAGGGAGCACTAGGGCATCAGAGGGAAGGGAGTTAGTAGCCCGAGTGCTCCCATTTTCTTTCCGAGAAGCACAGGATATACCAGAGGTGTGAGGTTTGGTTCTTCGTACTTCTGGTTTTTAAGAAAGACGAGAAGAAGTGGGGTTTTCAGCAGAGGGAGGATGAATCAGAACGCATCGGGGCAGACTCGTAACCAGACAAGCCTCGCGCATTTGCCCTAGAACTAGAAGAAGTGGAATCAGACATTGCTTTAAAGAGGAACTTGCAAATTTTGCTTAAGGACACAACGGGGGTGGTAAGAGATAGCTGAAGAAGGAGCGCCACACGTCGGAGAAGGCGATAGATTTGAGAGGAATTTCGAATTTGCAAAAGTGACAAATGAAGAGGGTTCCTCGTCTTACATAGGCGAAGGGGAATAATCTCAACTTTTGATCTAAAGGTGAATCGAACAATCGAGAAACACCTTGGTAATTGAGCGGGTAGATGAAAGGACGAGCACAGAAATCGAAGTATGTCAAACTGATAGGATTCTCGTTATGCAGAATGTTTTCGACCGTTTAAATTCTAGGGCACGCATCATCGTGACATCAGCCCTACCACCCGAGAATACTAAACGACAAGATATTCTTATGTCCGGGAGACATGAGGCCCCGACATATTATCTAAAGTCCGATAGAAATGAGGCCCCAGCACCTCATCCCATCTCTTAGAGACAAGAAGCCCCAAATGCTTTCATGGACAAGTTGATCATTTTTCTGTTCGAGTCCAAGCATTACTGATCGGGACAGCAAATATGACTCTAGCTCGATTATTTAACAGATGGGTGGTGATACCCCTATAAGAGCCCGAGTCACGGATGACCCAAGATATTAAATCGATAACCCAAATCAGTGTCAATCTTCAGGAAGAGCTCATCAGAAGCCCGACAGGTGAATGCCCGGGACAGACATCTTCTTCGTGCCCGGGGTCTCATATAAGTTTCCGGGAGGTTTTATGCCCGGGCTACCTCGAAAAACGCATCTCACTTGAGTGCATCAGTATGAACTACCTTATGCTTGACAATCCTTACTGTCAGAACTATATGGATTTGGCGTGTCAGAAACAGAGTATGGGCAGCCATATAATTAGCAGGTGAACACTGAAAACAATGTAATCATGAGATTTCCTCCTATAAATAGTAGGTATGTATTTCATTGAAAGGAATCTGGAATTTGGTATCTTTGAGTACTCACATATATCCTCACATATATTTCCATTTTCCTTCATCTTCAACCTGCTGACTAAATCATTGGAGTGGTCACGCCGGACACCTTTTTGGTGCCCATTCACGATTTCATTTCTCTGTTTGCAGGTTGCAGTTGAAGCCATTTCCCTTGCTCATTTCCCTAATAAAAAACCCTTATCATATATGGTGGATTGCCCCGACCCTACTCACCCAATTCACCCGAATATCATCAATCCCTAGCTATAAAAAAATATTCACAAAAGCAAATACACTAGAAAAATAATAAAACCACAAAATTAACATAAAATATATATCTATTTGCACACATAATATGCTCTATTGGTACATATAACACACAATCCGAACCAATTTATTTGCCTTCGATATGAGGGCCGTACAACTCATACCACAATTACAAAGTCGGTAATTTTGATCTCAAAATAGCATCAATTTCTAAGTTCGTCTCACCATTTTATAAACAATAAAAGTGCAATAATTAAAATGAATTGGATTTAAATCAAAATTACCAAACACCACAAACAACTGTTAGGATCAATGTATAAACTTGCATCATCATTCAATTCAGCTCTAATAAATTATCACTGACGTATGGAAAACGTAGATTTTTCACTTTTGTATGTATAATAATGATAAGAGTATGAACCTAATTGCAACTCTCACCATCAAGCCACTTCAGTGCAGGCATTAACTTAACTAAAGATGCCTTCAACTGATCATTTACCGCTGCATTTCCCATAATATCTAATTGTATCAAATCCAAGCCCTTGAAAATGAAGAACACATCCCAGTGATCCAAAGATTCAATGTCACCGGACCAGTCACTTCCTAATGCATGATTTAAAGGCGATGAAAACAGATACCTTCTTGTGTCAATGGAATGAGCACCAATCTCGTTGTATGAAATATCTAGTACTTTCAATGACTTTAGCAAGCGCAAGGTTTCCAGAGCTGTAAAACTGCGAATTTTGTTGTGACTCAGGTTCAAGCAGGAAAGCAGCTGCAGCGCTTCCAACCCTGTACGTAGAAGTCATATTACAATCACAACATGCAACTTTTCTTGTCTACGACAAATTAAATCTACTTCGTTAATTAAACTGAGATAAGCTGTAGTTTTCTGTTTTTCTTTGATAAATGTAACCTCCATTGTACCATAAGCACACTAACCGATGTAAACATACACATCAACTTGTAAAAATATAAAATCTCGCTAAAACTTGTAAAAACGACAAATTTATCAAAAATATATACTTCAAAAATGATAAATGGATACATGGGAATTACCTTCAGTTGACCGGATTTTATTGTGACTGAGATCTAACATTTGAACCCACAATAGTTGCTCCATACTTCCAATTCGTGACAGTGAGAGACTATTCAGTCGTAAACAGGCATACAAATTGAAACTCGAAGATGTTGACTCCCGGTAATGATGAATGTTTTTTAACAAAGACCCCAAACTCGAGGTCATCTGCAGGACAATTACTCTATTATCTTAAGTTCCAAGAAGTCAACACTTCACGCTAATGCCAAGTATAAGATACCAATTCATGGAGAATGCATGATTCAAGGATCTGGAATTCAATTATAAGATCTCAAAGCACATCAGAAAAGTTCAGTGACAAAGAATCTTCCCCAACTGGAAAAATGTAAATGATTCTAACCCAACTACACAAGTTAGTGCAGTGTCTAATTTTTTGTTTGGGGTTCCAGATTTATGATGATTCTCATCGCAGCAATTCAAAAATAAGGAAGACTGACCTGTTTCAACAACACTAAACTGAGTTCGTCCTCATAGTAACAAATATGTGAAGGGTCAATCTTCATCAGGTCATCATAAAGCGAAAGAATTTCTTCATAATGAACATCATTTCTATCAAGTGAGCAACTGACTGACACCAATGAATAATTTGCCATCAGCAGTCTCGCAAGGGTAAGCTTCCCAATTTTACTACAATGAAACTGAAGAAATAAGCAACACTTAAATCTATATATTAAAGTAATTGAGTGACTCATGCTTTGACACAGCTTACCACTCTGTTAATGACAACAACTCTCGGCAGCGATCTATTTCATCCGCTATGACCTTCATGCTCCATCCAACATCCTTAGATTTCTGCCTAATCATTTGTAATTTACAAAGTGAGTGAAGCAAGTCCGCATCATGAGATTCTGCAGCATACATACAAAAATTCTCTTCTTTCCATGAAATTCTGTCAGTTGTTTGCTCTTCAGCTTGATTTTGATCATGAGAATGTATATGCACTGTAAAAAATAAATGAGAAGACTGACTACAGGAAGTACCACTCATGTTAATGATACCCTGAAAGTGTGCAACAGCAACCTTTACAGGACAAGCTTCTAAAGTATGCGCTGCATCAGGAAATTTTAGACAAGTCAACCAGGCTTGGGCAAAACCAGATCCATTGGATGAAAGTGGTGTCCATGTAAGTTCACTACAAGTAAGGTAATCACATTCGATACTTACTGTAGAAGAGCTTACACCAACCACCGGTTCACTGAAACAAAGAATGAAAGGGAACTCTCTAGTTTTTGAAAAACAATGTGAGATTGGAGATGATCTCTGATCACTCGAGTAATCATTAGCTGATATGTATAGTTTAGAGCTATGTGAAGGCCAAGAAGAAAGCAGAAACGGCTCCAATATTGCTGTTTGTTCCAGAAGCCACAAATGATAAAACCATCCACTTTGGTCATCAGGGTCTGTAAAGAGAGCCTGAACTACGAACTCGTATTCCTCTCTCAAAACACTGTCTTTCTCAGAATATTCTTTTACTCCTTTTTCCAGAAGATTAGACAAAAGCACGCTGAAAAACAATAGATCATGAAACAAACACATGTCGTGTAACATAAAATAACTATCAGAATATAAAGTGATGAATTTTTTATATACATTTGTGGTAAAACCAAGTTAATTTACAACAAAATTTTCTGGAGCAATATAAAGATACCTTTTATGCAGAATCAGCAGAGGACAGCAATGTTAAAATCATCTTTAGAGCATTATAAGTTTAGCAGAATGCCAAATATTTTTAACCAAATGGCGATGCCTCAAAGAATCTCTCTATACCCACTTTCTCTAGGTTGAATAGAACTTGTTACTGCTGCTTAGCACTTGATGTATCAAATTACTCAATAGTGGATAAAATGTCATAAACAAATAAAAATTTTGCTTTCTCAACTCTCTCCCACAAGAGACGTTGTAAATTGCAGGAAAATAATGATCGGATACGATAGAGGAGGTCCAGCGATGGATGAACATGATTACTCTATTTCCTTTTTGGGAAAGAACAAAGAAGCAAACTTGAGGTTTAAAAGTACCAGACTGCTGGCCGGTACAGTAACGTTAAAACATCGTTGAATTGGGAACAACAAAGGATTATATCAAACATACACATTTTTCTTGGTTGGCGTCCAACAGGGAAAATTTAATAACGGTTAAAAGTGAAATTCATTGACAAGGTCTGCAAATTTAGGGTACCATTCAACAAATAAAACACTGCTTGTCTCTGGCTTCCACAGGAAAGATAACCAAAAAGAATAAATTAGTTTCTAGGAAAATATATGACTGAAGGATAGTGGACCCTATGAATTAAAGAAGCAAGCTTGCACACCTCCGGTTATGCCATGCTGAATAGTTGCTAAAATTATCGTTTATCATATTTGTTGTATATTGCAACTCTTCTTCATCCGGTATCTTCTTTAATGCAGTCACAAACCTACAAGATTCCGCGCACAAAGACCAACATAAATAAATGTAATAAATCATGAACTTGTGCAGAGTCTGCAGACACCTAAGTACTTCACCTCCTGTGGTTCCATGCGTGAAAATTTCGGGCGTCAAGCTTCTGGAATTTTCCCAGAAGCCGCAATTCCCTATCTACTGATGAATGTCCCTTGCTTAGGACCCACTTCCTGTGATGCCACGCCCCGTACGATTTAAAGTTCGCCCTCAACGCAGTCTCTACCTAAATCATAATTTACGCTCTAAGAAGTTCCTCCATTAAAAGTCTGGACTTTTATTACCAAAAGTACATAAACAAAACTTCACTAAAAACACAATTGAAATTCAAACTAATATCGAATAGCACCGAAAAACTACAATAAATGGTCTCTTACGACTCTCAATTCTTCATCTAAAATCGACTGAATCGATAAAGATTCGGCAGCGTCCTCCGATTTCTTATCGGTGAAATGCTGTACAGCGAGCTTCCGATAATTCCAACCAGTGTAGTGCTCAGGATTCACTTCTAATAGCTTGGCACTGATTTCCAAACCTTCTTTAGTAAATCTGAAATCCAAATCAAGTAAATTGAAAGGTAAAAAAAATCCATCTAACACAACGATTCATCATAAACAATAAACAGCCTAACATTACACACATTTTTTTATGGTGAAAATGAAGAATCTGAGATTGGAGATGACGAAGTTTATCGGCTTTGAGTGCTGAAGCGTCTTGCTCCTCTTGAGTTGGGGGTTTTCGCGGTCTTCCGTGCATTTTCTTCTCCGATCCAGCTCTCTCTTGGTCTCAAAATCGGCAGGAATGGAGAAATGTTGGGCTAATTTAACATTTGTTATTGGGCTTTGCATTAGATCCATTACCTTTTATTTGTTTGTTTATATTGTGTTTTCTGAGTGAAGATTCATCGCTTTTTTTATTATTATAATATTTAGAGATTATATTAAAATTAAAAATTACATTGATTATAAATAGATACATTTAACTTCGATTTCAAGAGTATAATTAAAACTAATGAGTTTTAACATTTGATGTTACTGCATCAAGAATATTTATATAAGATAAAAATAATGAAATATTAAGATAAACATCAAAATACTGATCCATGAGTTAAACTAGATTGAATAATTCTCATTAATGTGTTTCCAATTTAAATGTATATCATCTCTTAAAGTTGTTATAAAACTTTATCCTAAACTTTCAAGAGTAAAAGGTCTTAATGCAATTTAAATTAAACCAATATGTAAAAACTTATGAGATTTTTTAAAAGGTAAAATATCTTTTTAATTTAATAAATAGATAACCATTTCTTCATTATGAAGAGATAGTGATGATTCTTTAGTTTTCTTAATATGTTTAAGATTAATTTTTTTGAATGTTCTAATTAATAAACTATTTGGCAAAAACTTGTGTGAGACGGTCTCACGAGTTGTATTTAGTGAGACGGATCTCTAATTTGGGTCAACCATGAAAAAGTATTAGTTTTATGCTAAAAGTATTATTTTTTGTTGTGAATATCGGTAGGGTTGACCCGTCTCACAGATAAAGATTCGTGAGACGGTCTCACAAGAGACCTACTCAAACTATTTTAGGAATAGTCCATTTGTTTAACAAATTTAAATTTTCTGATATATCATATTTTTCTATCATACTATATATTTTGAATATTATTATTTATACCTACTAAGTGTTAGATCATAACTTAAACAATCATATGGTTCTGATACCATCTAAAACCAAGTTGTTGAGTTTGATTTATTTTGCATTGATCTTTTACAAAAAAATCAAGGATTTTACCGATGACCACCTCAGAAAATATAAATTCATAAAAATCACTCATAAAAGTCTTTAAACACATTTTCTTGGCAAAACAGACAAATGCTACAACATGAACTTTATATTTTCCTGGTTCAACTCGAACCAATTTGTTTTAACAAATAATAAATCATTCTGAAATTTCAAAGTTAAATAAATTTAAACCATATTTTGTAAGATTATGATTTAACACAAATGATTTAGCCTATCATCTAGGCTAGAATTAAAAACTGAATATTTAAATATTAAAATTAAAAATCAAAATAAAGATAAATACTTACAATTTTGTACACCAGAACCTGAGTACTTTATTATTTAGACAAGAAGATTTTACAAGAAGAGAGAGTTTTACAAGAGAGAAAGAGGGAACAAACTCGACCATCTCCTCCTAAGATTACAAACATTCATATTATGTAGATGATAAATTGGATTTCAGAATAAAATATAAACAATAATTACGTAGAGGTGTTATGTCACTTCTTACACATAGTGGTGGTATTTCACCTCTTCACATAGTCTTCATCAGATGTCACTTCTTCATTTGGTTTGCAGGTTCATCTTATCATTTGATATTATCTTTTATTGATTTTTAAATGGATAAAATACATCATCAATAGATAATTCGGGAATATCTTCATTTGATTCTTGGACATCTTGCATTTGCATAAGTTTGGAAAACTGAGTATCACTTGATCATGAATTTATTGATTTTGAATATGATCAATGATATGATCAGTTAAAGGTGGAAAATTGTTTAGAGGGGAGGTTGAATAAACACTTACAGTTTTCAAAACTTTTTCGAGTGATGAGTCAGTTTAGTGATAAACTGATACTAGAAAATCTTGTAGGTCAATATCAATCAGTTAACAAAGAATGTGCGGAAATAAACTGACTGGTAGATAGAATAAAAACTGAAATACAAACATATAAGATTTTACGGATGTTCGGAGATTTCAATCACTCATACGTCACCTCTTCAATCTCAAAGATAGGATATACACTAAAAGACATTGATTAATACAAACATTTGAATAGATCCACTTCATTCTTGGACTTAACAATGCCAAACTGAAACTCTTAGTTACAAAACGATTTACAGTGATCAATAGAACTGAATTAATCTAACACAACTGATCTCTTCAAGATCGAGTATTACAGTTTGTGCTTGAAAGCTCGAAGTATAGCCTGAAAGCTGTGAATATATATAATAAGTGTGAGCTTTTGAATGAACAGAAGGCTTGCAAAGATTTCAGCATAGTAACAGCTTGGTTAATGAAATAGTGTTCGGTGTCTTCTTTCAGCTTCTCTTCTCTGCTATTTATAGGATTTGCCTCCAACGGTAATATTGAATGCGATGTGAACCTTTCTATATTTTGTTTGCCATGTAACAATTCTATAGATAGTCATACACTGTAGCATTTATGAAATGTGGCATTCCTGCTATTCTTTGTACAATCTGTCAGTGGTTGAGCTACGTCCTTTTCACTAATGACGTGTTCATTTGAAAGATCAACTGATAGGCTATAGCTGATAAGCTCACAGCTGATGTAGCGACTGATTAGTTAGTTGTCTACGTAGTTCAGTCAACTGGTTCAGTTGCCTTCGATTATCTTCGCATAAATATTCAGTTGGGCAACCGATAGTTTGCATATATTAAATTAGTTATTATCAGTCTTCTTGATCAGTTAGTTCAATCTATTAATTGATCAGTTTTTCAAACTACCAAAATTCAGTTTCCAACAATTTTCCCATTTTTTGGTGTTTGACAAAACTTAGAAAATAAAAACTAATCAATTGAACTAATTGTAGATAAAATAATCTCTTTCAATGTACAAATGCGTACAAAGAATGAAAGAGTAAGATAATCTTCTGACTCATCTCTTTTGGATTAAGTCTGTCGATCTTGTTTTTCTTCTTTCCCATTTTTGTCAAACACCTCAACTTTCTTGGATAAAGAATGAGCATCTGAGGAAACGTTTGATACAACATTCATTAGGATATCTTGCAGTAAATTCATTCTTTTGGAGACGGTGCTTTCCAAAAATTCAAGACGTCTTGTAATCAAGGCTTGAGTTTTGAAGTGTGCTCCAGTTGACGCTTTGTCTGTCCAAATTTTATCCATCTGGAAAAACAGGTTCGTAATATCCTTCGTGACTTGTTGAAGACTTTTGAACGTGTTCTCCTTTATGGAATCAATTTTCATAGTGTGCGCCAGTTGGGTTGATTTGAAGTCAGAAATGGAAGTCCTCATACTGACAAGGTCAGTTTTAATGGCCTGAATTTCACCGAATATATCTTCAGTTGCCATTTTTATTTCAGGGACTTGACTCTAGATGGTGCTGGTTCCTGCTCCCTGTTTTCTCGATTAAAGATCACCAAGGCCCTTTCAGTTGTTACAATTTCAGAACTAACTATTTATGGAACATCGTCTGATAAGGATTCCTGTTGAAGCTGGAGGAGAAGAAAGATTCAGATCAGTGGTGCTTGAAGGCTCTTCAGTCGCTTGATCAGATGTTTGCTTAGATGATATGGAGACTAGTTCTTCAGTTGGTTGAACAAATAAAAATGATGTTTCAGTTGGCACCTCTTTAGATAAAAGTGGAACTATCTGTTCAACCATGGTAATTGACTGAACTGGTTCTTCAGTTTCTGTTATAACTGCATGTTCTGTCGTGGCAGTCGGCTGAACTAGCTATTTAACAGGATGCAAAATAGTATGTACAGCAGGTTCTTCAGCTCTAAAAAGCTCTTAGTAGTGCTTAGCTGAATATTAGTTGGAACTGATTGAATAACTTCGTCGATGTTTGCCAATGATAATTCAGCATCAGTATAAAGTTGAAGTTGTGCAGTTGAGGATGGAGGAACATAATTTGACGGTTGGCATCCCTTGAAGAAGGAGCAGTTACTTGCTCAGAAGATTCAGTAACTGATTCCTTGGATGGCTCTTGCTGTTGAACTGATTTTCAGCTTGTTCTTCTGATAAGAGATTGTGGAAACCTTCTGGAATAATCAGTTCTTGATCTAGTTCCCAATATTTAATCTCCATCTGCAGTGTGATAAGATCCGAGTACAGTTGATCATGAACTGCTTTGTCATTAAAAGCAGTTGGACTGGTGGAATCAAAATTTTGGCGTAGCTGAACAATCATTTGCCTTAACTTCTTTTCTCGTACTTGATCAAAGAAGTACTTTTTCCTCTGCAACTCTTGAGCAACTGAAGCCGCTTTGACCATATTCAGGACTATGGTTTCCAGGTCAACAAATTTCTTCAAAACTGACTTCTTCTGTGGTTTTTTGGCAAACACTTTAGTCCGAAATCTGAACCACATAAGCCTTGATCTTGTTCGCAGAAAACTCATTGATCTCATTCCAAATTAGATCAATATGGGTTTGAATCACATTTTTGGGTCGGGGCTCTTCAGTCATCTTGCCCTTTCCCTTTGAGCCAGTCAGAGCATGAAGAATACACAGCCCTGAAGTAGTTGCATCAATCATTTCTCTTATCAATCTCTTGAAAGGGGATCGATTTTAGGTGCCCGAATTCGCAACGGAAGCAACAAAATTTTCGAAAATCACATTTTCTAACATAAAATTTTTGAGCACCTCTAGTACTAGTGTGTAACATATACAAAAACACAAAAATATGACATTTATAGTGTGTTTAGAAATATACCTATCAATCACAATAGATTGATGTTTGGCTCCAACCAAGTTGTAAACAACTAGGCTCTTCAATGGTAGACAATCTACAAGCTCTCCTTTGAGCACTCCATGCTCAAATATTAGGCCCACCACTAACTAGCTAGAACCACCTTACACTTGCACTAGAAAATGTAAGGTATTTTTCTTGGAGAAGTAAGTGTTTTCTCCAACAATAGAAGAACAAAAATGAGGGAGAAAAAGTAAGAAGATTTCGGCCAAGGCATGAAAGAATGAATGGGAGGAGACTAGTCTTGGTAGTGTAAAAAGCTAAAAACCCCTTTAGCATGCCAAGCCTTGGAGATTGAAAAAGTTGTCTCCCAACCCTTCACCTCCCATGCATGCATTTTTATTTTATTTTTAACAATTAAAAATCCATGGACTTAATTTAATTATCTCAAACAAATTTGAGACTAATTAAAAATTACTTGAATTTACTCAAGTCACTAGTTGAATAATTATTTTACTATTGGGCTCTACAAGACCCAATATGATTTAATTAATTCAAGACTTGAATTAATTTAATTATTTGGACTCTACTAGGCCCACTAGTGTGTAATTAATTCAACACTTGAATTAATTTAATTTAGTCCATAATAATGTTTATGAAAATCACAATTTTCAAATGCATTATTTATTTGGCCAACTTTTAATTTAGAAACACTTCCACAAATTAAAAGTTACATTTCCCTCATTGACTTCTATTTTTCCTTACGCTTATAAACTCCTTTATAAGCCGTTCAACACATTGAACTATTTTACTTCTCAACGGGATCTAGAAAGCTAGTACTTTTGTGGCCCTCAATGGTTCATTGATACAACTAGCCGTGGGTTCACATCTCCATGTAATTTGGACTAAACATGTCCTTATATGAGCATACCCCAATTGCTCCATTTTTAATTATCAACTCCTTGATAATAAGAAAGTCAGAACTCAAGTCTGATAGTACCCAACCAATCATGTTAAATGCCTAGGAGCATCGCTTACATGATTCCCTAGGTATCAAATGATAGTGCCTGCAAGAACCATTCAATTATGGTTAGCGTACAGTACGGTCCCTTCAACTCATATATCCCGACCGATTCATCCACCATTTGTATATCGAGAGTTGTCAATGAATCGATACTATGTGTCATGTCGTAGTTGCATCGATGGTGTAATCTATGAAACACCTTTCATAATTACCACCATACTCTGATAAGAGATTTCATACTACATACAAATATGATATCCATACCCGAAGGTAAGCGATGAATCCCCGGCTACAATGCATCGACTCCTATATTTTTCGACAAAACACCCAACCTTACCACCTGATGACCCCTTGAGAGTCGGTAAACAAGTCAAAGTGTAATGCTAGCATATAGAGTCTCAATGTTGTCCCGGGTCATAAGGACTAATGGTGTACAACCATAAACTAGGACGTTTCCACTCGATAAGTGAGAACCACTTGGAAAGTCCTTTATGGAGGGTTGTTCAGTGCACTCTACCAGGAGCACCTATCTGCATGCTCGGACATCACAATGTCCCCTACCAATGAAACATGGTACTCACATCACAGATACTAGTCTCGAACTCGAGCGGCCTATATCCTTCTTAGCAGCGGCTGAATCGACTAGGAACTGTTTAAAATATACAGTATTCTAAATATGAGTTTCATGATACTCATCATATGAGCATCTCATATTTGTATATTCAAGGACTTTATATATGCAACTAGCATGGGTATACAGATAAAGATGTGCCAAAATAATAATTTCAAATATTATTAAAATAAAGACTGTTTATACATAAAGTTTCATTGTGAACACTGGGCCAACACTTGGCTCGACGTGCACCTACTCTAACATCTCTTTGGGTTTGGCAAATGATAGAGAAGTTCGAATTGAAATAGTGATCAGTGGAGCTTTAACTTCAGCAGGTTTTTGCTTATCACCACATTCGGTGATTGTTTTCTTTTGTAGAGAAGCAGAAGGAGGTAACTGAACCTCAGTTGAAGATACAACTGGTATGGCTCTCAGATGAGTAGCCTCGATTGGCTGTTCAGCTCCAGATTGTATCAGCCTTTCAGTTGGGATGATGCTTAGTACAACTGCTGGTTTAGTCTTAAGCGTTCTTGGTTTCTTGGAAATTTGGGAGAGAGAGTCTTCTCTGAATCAGTTTGCATTTGATTGTCTTCTTTTGTACTGTCTTCTTAGCTTTCTTAATTGATTTGCGAGCCTCCTGCATCCCAATCTACCTTTTCACTTTAATAAATTATTCAGGGGAGATGTCCATCTTGAGCTTCAGTTACTGAACACTCTTGGCATTGAAAATTTTGAATTTGGATAACCTCTCAGAGGAGTTATCCACCAAACCCTTGCATTTGATCAAATAGCTGAGCTGCACTACTAATCTCTTCGATTGTTTTGAGGACTGAAACATTTTCTTCAGAAGATTGAAGATGATACCTTTCCATTGCAGTCTTTTTCCAGTCATCATAGCAGTCATGACTTAAAATTTCTCCAGGGTAAGAGCAGCAAAAGATCCTTCTTTGGTTAGAAGCCCTTACGCTATATCAGCCAGTAACAAGATTTCTCGCTTGAGTTCATTCTTGGGATCGGAGACCTTGATTTTCTGACCATCAACAGACATGAGAGTTTTTTTTTAGCAGACATGAGAGTTTTCATCTCCTCAACATCAGAAGTTTTTACCTCAAAAACATCGGCCAGACCATCAGTTGGCAGCTTAAAGAGGTTGCTGAAAGAGTCTTCATCGATCATCAGCAACTAATTGTTGATGGTTGTAGTGATGTTGCCATCAGCAGAGATAAAACCGTTGGCATAGAGATCCTGAATCTCTTTTGGATAGATTTCTTGGGAATAAAGTCCAGAAATGTCTTCATTCCAGCAGCTTCTATTTTGATAAACATAATTTTGATAGCCTCATCCTGAACAGACAGGACTGAATCAAAATCAACAGCCATAGCTGTAACGCCCTGAAAATTTTAAGATCCACGTAAACCGCATATATGCAAGCTATTAAATTCTCTTGTATTTCAATTAATTGTTTTATTTGCATGAATTAATTATGTTGTGCATATTTGCATGTTTAAAATATACTTTCCTATATTGTTGCATTAAAAATATATTTTTAAAGGTTATTCAAGTTGCGATCGAGGAACGGAGACCGAGAGCTGAAAAATATAAAATGTTTTTATTAAATAATTGTTTTTAATTATTTAAAATATAATTGATGCTTTTCAAATTTTTTTGAAAATAAAGGGTTTTGAGGTGATTTTATACGCCGGGACGTAAATTTTATCGGTGTTGGTTTTTTCAACAAAAATACAAGCATTTTGGTATCACGGCTAATGAATTCACAAACTATTTTTAATATTTTAATTATGCACTAATTGGCCTAATTTGTATGCTTAATGGGCCTAAGCTTAATTAATGATTAATTAAGTATAAAATACTTAAAACCTTCCCCATTAACCCATATTATTTACGCCACTTTTCAGATTTTACACACCAAATTCCCTCCCCAATATTCACAAGACACGCACTCCATAAATTGCAAGAAATTCGAAAGCCTTCAAGGAAAAAAATCAAGCTAAGGTTGTCGCCGCCGTTCTTCTCTATCGTCAACGAATAATCGTGCGTTAAATACGCAAAGGCACGAATAATTCTTTCCTTCAAATATCATCACACCATAATATGTTGTTATGTATGAATTTTATGGAAAAACAAGTGACACTTTGAAGTATTTTTGTTTTTATGCAACATATGAAAGTTTAAGCATGATTTTGGATTCAAACTTTTGTTGTTTACATGTATAAAGGGGCTGCCATGATTAGGGGATGTTTTTACACAAAATTAAGGGTCCTAAGAACACACATACACGCTGCACATGAAAACGTTTCAAGCAAGAACCAACTTTCTGTCATGGGTTTGTAGGGCTCGGTTTAAGGGTGTTAGCGGCTGGGCTTTGGTTCGGTTGGACCATGGCTTGGCTAAGGGTGTGTATAGATCAGGGGAAGAGTCCTAGCCACGCTAGGACTTGAGGCCGGGGGCTGGGAGGAGTCCTAGCAAGCTAGAACTCCACCCAGTACTGTGGTTACATGTAGATGGATCCATCGCCCAACACGTAGACGTAGACGAACACGAAAGTCACAATTAACGATCTGAATTCAAAGAAAGGAAAAAAAAATACGTATATGATGATAATATGTATATGTTGAGGATGATATGAAAATTTTTATGTTTTGAAGTTTATGCATCATGAAAATGTTTTTGAAAATGTTTATGTTTAAATTTTATGCATCTTCATGAAAACGATATTTTAAGTACAAGTATTTTCACTGTTGTATGTGATCTGTATATATAGTACTTGTTATCAAGATTATGGTTTGTTGAGTCTTTAGACTCGCTAGGTGTGATTGATGCAAGTGATTATGAAAATGATGGAGGTCTTGATGGTTGACGTTGCTGGACTAAAGGTGCACATAACCCGAGGACCGACGCTAGTTGTAATGTATCGAAAAATTTGAAGATCCACGTGAACCACATGCATCCAAATTATTAAATTTCTTTAGTATTTTATTAATTTGTTTTAAAGCATTAAATGCATGTTTATTTCATAAATTATGCGTTTAATTATTTTTATGCATAATTCATGTATGATAGAATTTGTTTCAAGAAAATTATTTTAATAACATGATTCATTTTTATTAATTAATATAAGATATTTTAAAGGTATTCTTTTAAGAAATGAGGTTTATTGGATAGTTTTACCCGCGTGATTTTAATTTTTAACGGTATCTAAATTTTATTGAATCGGGGGATTTTTTGAAGGTTCGGCTAATATTTTCAAAAACATTCCAACATGAAATATTTATCGAGAGTATGTTGGATTTAATGGACCTATTTTTAAGTTTATTGGGCTTAAATATTTTTTTAAACCTTTAAGTGACAACTAGGGCCCATTTACTTAAACTTAATATGTATATATTAATACCTAATTAACCCTACACCTATTATTGCAAACCCCACCAACCGACACCTCTTCATTTCAAATTATCCCCACTCTCATTATCTCAATTCCAGCAGTCTCTCTTCAGCTAAAGCATCGGCCATATCAATTCTCTTGCAAGAAATTCCTCCGGTACCTTCCCTTCACGCGGATCTTCAAAGTTTTCATTCAAACAAAATCAAAGGCACGCTATGTACTTTTGTTGCTGCGTCTTACATGCTATATGTATGCTGTTATATGTTCATTATTTTGAGGATTTTTCGATCCAACGCAGAGCTTGGAGGTTCTTCGGTTTTGGTTAAATTTCATGTATATTTTGATTCATCATTCACGTTTTCTGTTTTTGTGTGCAAGGGGATGCTGTATTATGATTATAAGGGGATGTTTAGATCGTGGTTGGTAAGATTTAAGTGCCGAGGTGCGCAGCTGGTTGGGTTTTGTTGGAATAGGCGAGTGTTGATCGAATGTGTGGCTTATGGAGGGTTCGATCCATTGTTCCTGCTACACCAGCTGAGCGAGGGCCTCCTCCAGCCCTGGACCAGACCCTATAGGGAAGTGAATTTTTGGGAAGATGAGGGTGCTAGAGTGCAAATAAGGAAGGGGCCAAACTTTAGGTGAGTTTCTGGAATTTTCAGCCAAGGGATTGTGGGCCTGAAGTTAATGTTTTAGGATCATTACAGTGTTTTTAAGATATGGTAAAAATTTGGGAAATTTTTGGTTAAGTTTCGGGTTGATTCGGGTTGAAACCGAGATCTCGATCCAAGTTTTAAAGCAATTCGATTAAGTTATGAAATGAGCTCGAGTTTACATCTAGGGATGCTTTTAAATATGTTTTGGGACATTTTAAGGAAGTTTGGTAAGCTTCGGGTCAAAATGATGAGTTTTGAAATTATCCGGGATTTAATCACCGTACGAACGTTTATTAAAGGATTAATTGAAACGCCTAGATTTAAGCTTAATAAAATTAGGGGAAATTATATTAAGCTCAAATAATTATTATAAGTCTAAGTTTTTAATTTGGGAATGTTATGCTAAGGTTTGGTTTAATTCAGGATTAAAACCCATTAATATGTTATAGTTAAAGATTAATTTAAAAGCCATCGATTTAAGCCAAATAAAAATATGGAAAAATTCATGTAGGCTTAAATAATTATTTGGGAAATGTTAGAGTCAATGAAAATAAGAAAATGTCAAAAACGTAAAATTTTACATCTAGGGGCAAAATGGTCATTTTGCACATGGGGTGAAATTTTGGTCCTGGCAGCGCCCTGAGCACAAAGGTATGATATTGTAAATGTTCATGCATCATGATTACGATTTTAAGATTTTTTGAAGATATACGTCGCATGCTTGGATTTGAGAAAAATTGCATTGATACATGATTTTTATAAGTGATGAAAATGATGATGTTTTGAATGATGGGAAGTAGTTGTGGCTATCGAAGCATATGTAAATGTTTAAGAGGTATATGTAAATGCTGATGATGAGACCTAGGCACAGTGGATGGGTGATCCTGTCACTGATGTTCGACAGCCGCCAGGTACCGCGGTTCTATGTATGATGGATCCATCGTAAATGATGAATGATGTACGATAGTCACCTCTAATGAACTGAATTCACCAAAAGAAATCATAAATGATAAACGATGAATGATGAACGATGAATGATGATTAACGATGAGCTGTTTTGACACTTCATTATTATACACGACACGTTTATGTTACGTTTCTAAAGTTCATGAAAGGTATGTTGAGTATGGAATTTTTTACTGTTGTATGCTATGTATATGTATTTGCTATTAACAGTGCATGTGTGTTGAGTCTTTAGACTCACTAGGCGTGTTTGATGCAGGTGAGCTTGATGATGAGGGGACTGGAGGTGCTGAACTCTGAGTAGGCAGACCTGGTGCGGTGACACGACCCGAGGACCTCATGTTTTTCGTATAATGCTTTATGAGATTTGAAAGGAGATAAACATTTTAATACGTTGATGATTTTAAGATTTTTATACGTTTATGTTTACGTACGATTTTGCATTAGTTTGGTTATTTTAAACTGCATTATTTTTACTGTCAAATATTTAAGATCAATTTTTAAAAAAGTTGTATTTTTCTGTATAGCGCAAGCATGCGGAACTTTGAAATGTTATTTCGAAAATGCAAGCTTTTTTTTTTAAAAAAAATATTTCCGCACTTTTAAAACGAGTAGACGCTACACTAGTTTTCCGCACTAGTTATGAATTATGATTTTAATATTATGTTAAAGATATTTTATGACTTTTACTTATGTTTATGAGTGGTTTTTGAGAGGTTATAGTATGAGCAATACTTTTCAAATAATGTTTTTTGGTTGATAAAATGTTTGACGATTTTATGCTTTAAACTATTTCCTTTGGATTTTTAAATGTCAGTTGGTTGGGTTATTTTAAAATGGCGTAAAAAATACTTTATTTATTTTATGCAAGTGCTTAGCCCATGCTAGTAAGGGTTTAAAAAAAATCTAGTACTTTTTAAGAAAACGAATAGTAGACGTTTCAATAGCGTTCAACATATATGCTGGAACTTGGTTTGCCATTTCTGAAGGATTGATTATCTGCGAAAAAAGAAAGCTCGGTGTATTGATTTGCTCTGTAAACTAAAATGCTCGTAAAGAAGAACTGAAATGAAGGGGGTTAATGTACTTTTGCATGTGACCGTTCAAATTTATGGGACATGTGTCAGTCCGATAAAAATTTGAATAAAAGCGTGTGTACGTGTGAAAAAATCGTGTGTAAAATATAAACGGACTACGAGGATCCACGTTTCAAAACACTCTCCATTGAATGAAAACGAATAAATGTGTAATTATCAGTCACATAACTTAATTTGAAATATTTATCAAATACCCAGTTAACTTATTGGATAAGATCAGTTCAATCAGTGGCTGAGTGATCAATTGAAAACTGAGTCAGTTCATATGATGATCAACTGACTATTGTCTTATCAGTTATCTATTTAAATTCATCATTTTCTCTAAATGAATGCATATTTTAATAAAATGACGGTTAAAATGATGATGCGTAAAAATAAAAGAAATCATATTATCAGAATATGAATCGTCTGGAATAATGATTGCGCCTCTTCATATGCCTCACATCTCAGCCGTAAACAAGAGTGAATAGTTAGACATTAAGTATCAGCAGATAAAGCAAGAGAGGTGAATAGCAATGGACAAGGCAAGGAGTTCCACAAAGCCAAACCTCGCGGAGGAGTTTATGAAATCTATTGTTGCTGCTAGGAAGGCTGCTATGGAGGATAGTATTTTGTAAAAGATACTGAAGCTCTGGATGAAAATCCAGGAGCTTCAAACCTCCTATGAGAGAGGAGAGGTTGCTACCCTTAAAAGGGTGGCAACACTGAAGAAGTATCGACGGCGCCTTCGCGTCCCTGATAATGTGGACATCTTCTTATATGAAGGTGTCTACCTTAACATGAAATGTTCCAAAAATCTCCCCCTTTTGATGATCACAAAACTTGGATAAACAATCAACTCAACTAACATATTTCTCCCCCTTTTTTGTGAATCAAAAAGTCATATTTTCAATACATTTTAAACAAAATTTTCTCCTCTTCAATATTTAAAAATAATCTACTCATTAAAATTATAATGAGTTCTCCTCCTATATTATTGAAATTTTGAAAAATGTAAAAGAAGAGGGATAACTAACCAATTTTCTCCATGGCTCATTTTCTGCTACAGCACATATGCTCTGCCTTCAACGAATAAACTATATTTTCTCGTGCATAATTAGTTGCAAATTTTATACCGTTGTAATCCTATACGAGTCTAGTTTGCAACGCAAAAAGCGGTTCGTCGTTTGGACACTCGAGCAAGGAGATATGTCATTTTTACCATGGTCGCTACAAGCTGCACGAAAATTCAGTTTGGCATATATATGTGTAAAAAAATCTGAAATTTTGAATTTGAAACATCAAAATCAGTTTCAATGTTATTTCAAGAACAACCCGCTCTGATACCACTTGTTGGGATCGGTTAGGGGGATCACCGTTGAGCTACAATAGCTCGGTTCTTGAAATATTGAACACTGATGAACTAAATCGAGTTTGGTGTTCAAACCAAGTGGAAAACTCGAAATAATCCTTCGTAGAAACCGATTAAATATTTTGTAAAGCATTTAAAATATATGCAAGTTGAATGAGTAAAAGTATTTCAGTTGAAGCATTTTATCAAACACTTGGTATGCAATATTTTGGTATTTGAAGAACACATAAAATGCTTCAACAATGCATCTTTAAAACTATGAAAATGATAAGTAAATACAATAAACAAATAGAGACGAATTTGCTTATGGATGTTCGGAGATTTCAACACTCTTACGTCATCCCTTCTTCCCCTTGGGAAGGATTCACTAGAAGACTTTGATTTATACAACACTTTGTACAAACCCATTCAGCTAGAACTTACCCACTGCCTAAACTGAACTCCTAGCACTCAAGATTGTATGCATCACCTCACAATCAGCATATTGTTTAATGTCTCATATGCAAAAACTACAAACACAAGTGTTACGTCTTTGTGCAAGACTCACTCAACTAATCTTTGAACTTCAACTCTCTTGTATATGTGTGAGTGATTGTGTGTGAGGAATTTATCCTTTACAATGTACATCTCAAATGTATCCTCACACAAGGGCTTGTGCTCTCAACTAGCTGATTTCTTCATGCTAACTGATAAGTGCATTTTGTGCACTTAAATTATCTTTATAATTCATACAGATTGTTAGTCTTTTTTGGGCAGAATTATGCATTTCGTGTTGTTTTTGGTGTGATTGCAGGTAGCCAGGTAAAGCCACTGAACAAGAGTGAAAATGAACTAAAATGGCGCTCAGGAGAAGAAATGTGACCAAGCAAGCACCAAGGGCAGTAAGCCTCGCGCACATGCACGACTTATTCCCGCGCACATGCGCGCAACTGGCAGAAAGATTGGCGCATCTGCGTCCCCAAACCGCGCACATGCACGACCTATACAGAGAGTTCAGCGCATATGCGCCACTCAAGCCGCGCATATGCGCGCGGCGCGTACAGTCAGAATAAATTAGAGTTTCGCGTGGATTTTAGGGGTTCCGAAATTCTTTACTCGCAGCTGCCATCAGAGAGTGCGAAGGAAACACGAGAGCCAACGACGGAACGCGAAGAACGGAGACTGGAGACGCTAAATCCGGACACGGAGACACACTTTTATCTCCCTTCAACACGTTTCTAATTCAGTTCTTTGTTTTTACGTTTTAATGATCATAAACAGGTTTTGTATTGATTTAAATTCGAGTATGAACTAATTTTATATTCTAGAGATTGATGTAGTCTTGGTTGAACCTATGTTAGTGACATTTTGAATTTTCATGAATTAATTCGTCGTGTTTACTTGTGATTTCTTGTGATTAATGCTTTTGTATTACTGGCCATAATTCGACTGATTTAATAATTGAGATCTAACACTCGAGAGAGGTGATCGAAATTAGGACAGGGGAAATCGCATCGTTAGATATTTATAACGTGCAAAAGACGAATAACTCTGACGAATCCAAACGAGGACCTTGATTGCATTTATTACGCGTTGCTTGATTTTGAATAGACATATTAAAATCGGTAATAGGTAATACAGTTCTATTTATCACTCTACAGAGGGAATAGAAAAATTGCGAGTTCTTGGTTAGTAAATACGATGCAATTTAATAACATGTTAGTTAATTTTGATTTAGCATAGGGGAAGCCAGACGAAATCATATCTCTAGATTTATTTCCTCAGTGAATTTTCTACTGCGTGCTAGAATTACAGGAATTGTTATTTTATTTGAATTGATTATAAACCAACCATTTGATTGTCTAAATAAAGTTGAGCTATGTCAATTATGGTAATTAATATACAATTCTAAATATTTACTCTTCGTGGGATCGATATCTGTACTCAAACCAGTACTAAAGCTTGACACCGTACACTTGCGGTAGTGAAAACACCCAATAAGTTTTTGGCGCCGTTGCCGGGGAGTAAACTATTTAATTGCATATTGATATCATTACTAAGTAGTATTTACTTTAATTTAGACTTTATTTTATTTTATTTATTTAATTTGTTATGTTATAATTTTTTTTATGTTTTGCAGTGCATGCTAAGATCGCACAGCCCTGATTTGCTTATCTTTGATCCGGAGATCGAAAGAACTGCGAGGAGACTAAGAAAAGCGAGAAGGGAAGAAATCAAAGCGATGGCTGATAACAGAGAAAACGACCGACAGATGCCGCCTGATGCGATACCAATCAGAGATCACTTCCGACCAGTGATCAACACGCACTATTCTGGCATTGCAAGAGGGACCATAAACGCAAACAACTTCGAGCTGAAGCCCGCACTGATAAATATGGTTCAACAAAACCAGTTCGCTGGAACTGCCACTTCAGATCCTCATGTTCACCTGAGAACCTTCTTGGAGATTACGGATACGGTAAAAATTAATAATGTTTCTGATGATATTATTAGATTGCGCTTGTTTCCGTTTTCTCTCAGGGATCAAGCTAGAGGATGGCTTCAATCGCTTCCCTTGGGAAGTATCACGACATGGCAGGAGTTGGCAACGAAATTCCTTTCTAAATATTTCCCCCCTGCGAAGTCTGCACAATTGAAGATTGAGATCAGCACTTTTAGACAGACTGACTTCGAGCAGTTGTATGAGGCATGTGAAAGGTACAAGGAGTTGTTGCGGAGGTGCCCAAATCATGGGTTTGAAGACTGGGTTCAGATCGAGCTTTTCTATAACGGGTTGAACGGTCAGACACGGACAACAGTTGATGCAGCGACAGGTGGCACGATCTTTGCCAAATCTCCTGCTCAAGCCTATGACTTGCTTGAGCAGATGACTATTAATAGCTACCAATGGCCGTCTGAAAGGTCAGGAGTACAAAGGACTACTGGAGTTTATGCTTTGGATCCTATCAAATCACTGACTGCACAAGTATCAGCATTGACTACACAGATAGCAACTATGAACAAAGTGAGTACATCAAACTTTTAGGGACCGTCAGTTGCCGTTGAAGAGTCGCATATTCCTGAAGAAGTGCAATACATCAACAATAAGAACTTTGGAGGCTACGGAGGATATCGAGGTAACCCTCCCCCTAACACTTATCACCCTGGTTTGAGAAACCATGAAAATTTTTCTTATGCAAACAATAAGAATGTGTTGAATCCTCCACCGGGGTTCAACACATCAAATGGGGAAGGGAAGCCATCATTTGAGGATTTGGTTGGAACCTTTGTTGCTGAATCTGGCAAGAGAATGGCTAGGACTGAGTCTAGGCTCGACAACCTAGAAACCCACATGGCAAATATTGGTGCTACTTTGAAAATCCTGGAGTCGCAAGTTGGGCAAATAACGAAGCAACTCGCGTCTCAACCATCAGGCGCAGTACAGAAGACTGCAGACTCAAATCTGAGAGAGGTGAACGCCATTTTTATACATCATGAAGAGATTGGGATGATAGAAGGAGAAAAGAAAAAAGTTGATTGCACACCCAGCCGGGAAGATAAGTCGACTTTAAGCAAAGGAAACCGAGGTAAGAATTGTGAGAGGTATGATTCAAATCGATGCATTGATATTTCTTTACTTCCCTATCCCCAAAGATTTTTACAATTAAAGGCTGAATTTCAAAAGAAAAAAGGTTTTGAAGATCTCAAGACCTTAAACACTAACATTCAGTCTGCAGAGCAGGAAGAGGTGGCGTCCCCAAGAAATCTTCTGAAGAAGATGCAATACCCCGGAGAATTTATCGTACCATGTGAAATAGGGGGTCAATCGGTGAAAAAGGCTATCTGTGACTTTGGAGCGAGCATAAACATAATGCCAAGTTCTCTCTATGAGAAACTTGGACTGAGCAGGATAAAGCCCACAGGACTAAGCTTACAGATGGCAGATAGATCGATCAGGACACCATTGGGCATTGTGGAAGATGTTGAACTGAAGATTGACAAATTAAAAGTTCTAGCAGAATTCTTGGTACTCGATATGGAGAATAGTCAGGACGTTCACGTCATTCTAGGACGACCATTATTGGCTGCTTTTGGAGCCATCATTGACGTGAAACGAGGAAAGATGACCATGGAAGTTGAAGGTCAACTGGTGGCAATGAGGACATCCAAGAAATCATATGAACCACCATGAACAGGATTAGTGGCAGTCGGGCTGACGACAATAAACCAAGCGCTGTGTGGGAGGCAACCCACATTATTTATTTTTGCACTCGTTTTGCTTTTCTTAATTTATTTCAATTTCTTAGTTATTACTTTTAATTTTCTATGCGAATATTAATTTGAATTGTTTTATTTTTGCAGGTATTTATTTAAAAAAAAGAAGGAAAAAAAAATTTATAGAGAGAAGAAAGTCGGAAAGGTACTGGACATACAAGAGCGCATATGCACGATTTATTTTCGCGCACATGCGCGCCTATGGCAGAGGTCTCGGCGCATATGCGCCATTCCAGGAGCGCACATGCGCGAGACATACAGAAAGGTCGGCGCATATGCGCCACTCCAGTCGCGCATATGCGCCACACTACAGCGAGCAGACCAGTAGCATGTGCGCATATGCGCCGCTTCAAGACGCGCATATGCGCGCGACTCGTTTTAAGAAAAAAAAGGGGGCAATTCGCGAACTCATCTTCAGATTTACACAGCAACACCTTCAATTCTCTCATAAAAGCCTCACAGCCGCCACCCCTCAGCCGAGACACCACCGAACGCCGCCGCCTCTCGAAGAAATCCGATCGCCGCACTCAATTATCGCCGTGACTCCGACCACACCTCCTAACTCCGGTCATTTTCGGGTACAAGTAGGGGTTTTCTCCAGCTTTTGGTTAGAATTTTTAGATTAGTTAGAAATTGGTTCAAGAAACTCGAAGAACTCTTGATATCGTGAGTTTGGTACTATGAATTGTTATAAATTATTTTGTGACTGAGGTGTACGTGACAGATCTGTTGGTGTGGTGAGATATTTGCTCTACTACTTGAGTTGTTGAGTTTAGTTGGTTGAGTTAGTGTGTTGTCAGTATTTGATTATCGCATTTAGATGGCACCTAAGAAGAAATCAAAGAAGGGTGCTTCCTCCTCCACAAGTTATGATTCATACCGATTTTGGAGTGAGGAAGCCCAACAGGTGTATGAGAGCTCGATGACTCGGTCTATCATCCCAGAGAGGGGATTTAATTTATCAACAATACGTGGTATTATTAAGCGTGAATTGGAAAGAAGACAATGGGTCGAATTCGCTCAACCTCCTATAGATGCTGTTATTTATGTTGTGCGAGAGTTTTATGCCAATCTGCGGATACGGCATGACGAGTCAAAAGTTCTGGTGTGAGGAAAATTGGTATCGTTTGATTCTCAGACGATAAATACGATCTATCAGATGTCAAGCATCGAAGAAGATGAGTATAGTGAATTTTTAGAAGATGGGGTTGATTATGCAGAGATCATTCGGACCGTGTGTCAGGCAGGCGCCGTATGTAAAATGAGCTCGAGTGGTCCAATCTCGCTGAAGAAATCTGAGATGAAGCCTAATGCTAGTACGTGGACATCGTTCGTGTTGGCTCGGGTGCTCCCTTCCTCGCATTACCATGATGTAACCAAAGACAAAGTTGCGCTTGTCTTTGCTATTTTGAGGGGCAAATCTGTTAACTTGGGAAGAATAATATTTGGATCGATCATGAGAGCCGGCACAGCTTCCACCACCGCCACCACCTGAGGGAGCCCGACAGCGCAGGGGAGACCGGCTCCACAGAATTGAGACAGAGATGGGGGAGCAGAGGAGATTACTAATTGAGGAGCGCCAGGTGCTGGATTCGCTTCAGTACCGCACGGACTATTTCATGGGTTATATGATGGACTTCACGTCCGTTCTTGCTCAGCGATTCCCACCGATAGGTCCAGAGGATCCGATGTTTCCCCAGTCACCTGCTTGGCCACCACAGTATCCAGGACCAGCACCACAGGCTCCACCCCAGCACATGGATGAGGATGTTGATGATGATGACGGCGAGCACTGACGCTCGTCGTGGGAGGTATGATTGTCCCGTTTTTCTTGATTATACATTGAGGACAATGCATGTTTTAAGTTTGGGGGGTGATTTGATTTGTTTGATTTTGATATGAGATAATTTTCTGCTTTAGTGTTTAATTTTGGAAAAAAAAAAACCAAAAACATAAATAGTTAATTTAGTCTTTATGTCTGTTTCTTTTTATTCTAGTCGTTAATTGTTTTTTTTTTTTTGGAATTGTGGAATTAAGAGAATAACCAAACAATGATGAGAGTTGACCCGAAATTCATGTTGTTCCTTGATTACGAATTCGAATGCATGCCATCCTTACTTAACCGTTTACACGTTAATGCACGCTTGCTATGATTGTTGATACACCCGATGTCGAGAGAATATTCATGTGGTTGTGATTTGAAATGAATGAATGGACTCCAAAACCTGCATGCCGATTACTTGTTATTGAGTTGCATGTTTACTAACACAAAAAATGATTCTGGCAGTCTTTGAAATATGTTGGGCCTGTTTTTCCTTGAATAAATTGTCAATTGTTAGCCCTTTGAGCCTAAATGAGAATGAGATGTGGAATTCTTTCTGTTTGAATACCCGAAAACATGATCTGTCTGTGTTTGTTGATTGGTAAATTGAAAGTAGTCTAAAACTTGGTTTGGCACTCTTCGAGGCGAGATACGGGTATTGTGTGACTTAGGGATGATTTAGGCGATTTTTGGAACGTTTGAGCCTTTCAAGCCTACCCATAACATCATATACACCCTAGTGTCCCATGTTTGAGCTTAATGAAAATCGAATGGAGTGTGCCAAGGCACACAAAAGCCCCATTCGTATCAATTCTAAACTCTTACGTCAACTATCAACTTTTGAACATATACACTAGTACCTACCGAAAACTGAGAGAAAACGAACATGTGTATCACTACAAAAGTTCTTCTCCCTTGTGTGCATATAAGAATATCATGAAAAGGTGAAAAGAAAGAAAGAAATGTCTATATAAAAAAAAGTTGAATAAAGAGGGAAAGATTATGACATGTGATGTGAAAAGGAGGACAAAATGATGAAAATGTTGTGGCAAGGCAAGTGGTAATGAAACAAAAGGAAGGAGACGCGTGTTGAAAAATAAATTGGTGTGTTTTCTCTCACCTTTGACTCTCTACCTTCATTTTAAGCCATTAACCATAGCCTAACGTTATAAGCTTAAAAGACGTATTAACCGAGTCACACATAACCAATATACTAGTGGAGAAGAGTTGTCAAAGTTAAGCCTATGGACACTTGAAAAAATTCCGTCGATAGACACATAATTTGATTGTGTACATGTGTGCATCTCATGATATTGGATTTTATTTGGTTAATTGTTGTCTTCATAACAACACTTTGTTTAGCCAAATATTACCCTACAAGTCATGTTGATTTGTGAAGGTGAATGTGTGTCTCAATGATTTTGCTAATTGCATGTGTGTCGAGGAGTCCAAAAATTTTATGAGATGAACAGCTATGAACTTATCTTGGCATTTGGAGTGGGTAAACGAGAATAACAGAATACACAGCACGTGAACTTTGAGTAATTTGGCATGTGTTTGATTCAAAATCATGGAAAATGTAATCTCTGAGGCTAGTGGTTAACCTTTTATTCCACAATTCTTGTTCGTTTAGTTATCTTCTTTAGGATGTGTTTAGTCTAGTCTTGTTAATGTTTTATTTATTTTGCTTGGGACTAGCAAAAGTTTAAGTTTGGGGGGATTTGATAAGTGCATTTTGTGCACTTAAATTATCTTTATAATTCATACAGATTGTTAGTATTTTTTGGGCAGAATTATGCGTTTCGTGTTGTTTTTGGTGTGTTTGCAGGTAGCCAGGTAAATCCACTGAACAAGCGTGAAAATGAACTAAAATGGCGCTCAAGAGAAGAAATGTGACCAAGCAAGCACCAAGGGCAGTAAGCCCCGCGCACATGCGCGACTTATTCCCGCGCACATGCGCGCAATTGGCAGAAAGATTGGCGCATATGCGCCCCCAAAGCCGCGCACATGCGCGACCCATACAGAGAGTTCAGCGCATATGCGCCACTCAAGCCGCGCATATGCGCGAGTGACGCATTCTAGCACCAGAAGCACCCGCGCATATGCGCGTGTTGGTGCCGCGCATATGCGCGCGGCGCGTACAGTCAGAATAAATTAGAGTTCCGCGTGGATTTTAGGGGTTCCGAAATTCTTTACTCGCAGCCGCCATCAGAGAGTGCGAAGGAAACACGAGAGGCAACGACGGAACGCGAAGAACGGAGACTGGAGACCCTAAATCCGGACACGGAGACGCACTTTTATCTCCCTTCAACACGTTTCTAATTCGGTTCTTTGTTTTTACGTTTTAATGATCATAAACAGGTTTTGTATTGATTTAAATTCGAGTATGAACTAATTTTATATTATAGAGATTGATGTAGTCTTGGTTGAACCTATGTTAGTGACATTTTGAATTTTCATGAATTAATTCGTCGTGTTTACGTGTGATTTCTTGTGATTAATGCTTTTGGATTACTGGCCATAATTCGACTGATTTAATAATTGAGAACTAACACTCGAGAGAGGTGATCGAAATTAGGACAGGGGAAATCGCATCGTTAGATATTTATAACGTGCAAAAGACGTATAACTCCGACGAATCCAAACGAGGACCTTGATTGCATTTATTACGCGTTGCTTGATTTTGAATAGACATATTAAAATCGGTAATAGGTAATACAGTTCTATTTATCACTCTACAGAGGGAATAGAAAAATTGAGAGTTCTTGGTTAGTAAATACGATGCAATTTAATAACATGTTAGTTAATTTTGATTTAGCATAGGAGAAGCCAGACGAAATCATATCTCTAGATTTATTTCCTCAGTGAATTTTCTACTGCGTGCTAGAATTACAAGAATTGTTATTTTATTTGAATTGATTATAAACCAACCATTTGATTGTCTAAATAAATTTGATCTATGTCAATTATGGTAATTAATATACAATTCTAAATATTTACTCTTCGTGGGATCGATATCTGTATTCAAACCAGTACTAAAGCTTGACACCGCACAAAATGCACTTATCACTAACTGGCCATGCTTTGATACCTCTTCAAAAGCTCTAGTTTGATCTTCAATATGTTGTATTTATAAGCCTCGACAATGATATATACGTTAGACACAAGAATATCACCGTTTGGAAAGTTTCTGTACTGTTTTTGAAATTACAACGGTCAAATTCAACTTGCTGGGCATTTTCCCGACTGATCAACTGGTCAACTCTGGTCAATTCAACTGATCAGCAGCTGGTTCAGTTCAGTTGTTCAGCAGTTGGTTCATTTCAGTTGGTTGGTCAGCTGGTCAGCAGCTGGTTCAGTTGGTTCAGTTTCAGCTGGTGTGCTGAAATCAACCTAGTTGATTTCAGTTTGTGCAGAACCAGTAGATTCATTGTCATTTATCAGCATCTTAAGCTTAGATTCAGACTTTGACTTCTAAAGATGATTTGTAGATCTTTGTCTTATCTTTCCAACGCATACTGAATTGCTTCGTTTCGATAATCGAGCTGAGATATATGACTAAAATACCGCAGCTGCTCAAACCCAACTGATTGCTGTTTGCGTGTGATCAGTTCGGTAATTGAGCGATCATGATAACATTCGTTTTTGCCCACTGACGTGAAATACGACTTGTTCCAAATTGAGTTTTCTGATCTGTCCATTTGGCGGATTGTCATTTGAATCATCCAGTTAAGAGATATCATCAAAACACCGAAGCTCGCCAGAAATTCAGTTTGTGCAGAATTCGGTTTTTGCTTGCTTCTTGTGTTTGCAACTTCACACTTGAGTAAATATATTAGAAACACAATAACAAGTTTTGTTAACATCAAAATCAATATTGCGAACATGGAATGTTCCAACAAATAATTCACAGGATAAACTAATAAAAAAACTTGCAGATAAGAATCTAATCCGAGAATTGTTATCAAAAGAAATCCAATCTAACGATGTCTAGTATTGATTAGATTCTTGTAGATAGGATAAAAATCCGATGGTTGAGATCGAAGAAAGTCAAATCTAATGGTTCATAGCGTGGATTAGATTTTTTGCAGATAAGATAAAAATCCGAGGGTTGAGATCAAAGGAAATCCAATCCAAAGATCCATATTTGACAAGTAGATTTCTACGTCCTATTATATAATGTAATGGTTTCTACACCTTTTGTAAGCTTAATTCAAACTCAGCCCAAGATGAATTCTAATATATTGAATTCAACTCCTGCATCACCTTACAACTCATCTTCATCATCTGATGATTTCAGTATAAAGTATGAAAATACTATTGATGAAGCCGAAGAAAAAATAGTGCGAAGTTTGGTTGCAGAGAGACAATTATTATATACTGCTTACATTGACCAACACAATTCAGAAGCCACGCGTCGAGGGTCGATTTCTGGTCATGTAGTCATCCCACGTGATCGGGAAGCGGCTGATCAAAACCCGTTCAATGATTACTTTGCAGAAAATCCTAGATACAATGGAGCAATGTTCCGAAGACGATTTCGAAGGTCTCGAGATCTATATTTTCGTATTGCCGATTATTTAAAAAATCATGATCATTACTTCACACAACGAAGAGATGGAATCGGCAGACTCGGATTGTCTACCAATCAAAAAATAACATCATTGCGAATGTTGGCGTACGGTACACCAGCAGATGCTGCCGATGAGTACATCAAGATATGAGAGTCAACTGCACTTGAGTGTATGCAACGTTTTTTGTCGGGATATTGTGGAGGTCTATGCAGAGCAATATCTTAGATCTCCTATTGCAAACGATATATGTAGACTACTTTATATTGGTGAACAACGAGGCTTCCCTGGGATGTTGGGAAGCCTTGATTGTATGCATTGGACATGGAAAAATTGTCCAACAGCTTGGGCCGGACACTATGCAGGTTGTAGTAGATCTCCGACTATTATTTTGGAAGCTGTGGATGATTATGACCTTTGGATATGGCATGTATATTTTGGTATGCCAAGGTCCAACAATGATATTAATGTTCTGGAGTCATCACATCTTCTTCCAATCTGCCACAAGGTATTGCTCCACCAGCACATTATTATATTGGAGCAAAAGAATATAATACCGGTTATTATTTAGCCGATGGTATATATCCCAAATGGTCAACACTCGTGCAAACTATTCATGATCCACGTGGCCCCAAAAAGAAATATTTTGCGATGAAACACGAGTCTTGTATAAAAGACGTGGAACGAGCCTTTGGAGTTTTGCAGTCTCGATTTGCAATTGTAGCATCACCGGCACGATCTTGGCAGAAACATCATTTGCATGACATAATGACCGCTTGCATTATAATGTACAATATGATTATCGAGAATGAACGTAACCTGGATGCACCAATCCAAGATGCAATGGAAGCACCTGAGTCGGACGTTGAAATGGTTGTGGACGAAAATATAAGATTTCAAGAATTTATTGCTCAGTACAAGCAAGTGAGAGATAAAGATGCTCATATTGCACTGCGGAATGCACTTATTGACCATTTGTGGGAAACATACAGTAACTCAAATAGTTAAATTTGTATTTTTATTATAATCTGTAATACGAAGGCATCAAATAATTTATTTCTAGGAACTTTATCATTTAAGTATTTTATTTAATTCAAACTTAATATTTATGTATAATAAATAAGAAAATATTTGGTTTGTAAAATTAACTTAATTATTTAAATAAACTAAATTATTAATTACAAAATTTAATAAATATAATTTCACAATAACGAAAAAATAATTGAAAATAATTGAAAAATGGTAGAATAAATTATTTAAATATATTATTATATTTATTATATATTTTTATTTAAATTAATTTAATTAATAGTCAAATAATTTAACATAATATTAAATATTGAATTATATTTTTATTTTTGTGAAGATAAATTAAGATAAACTAAAAAATTGAGAATATTATAGAAGTATTATTTTTAGAGTAAAATTTGAAGTAGATTGATCGGAGATAGTTTTGAATCTGATGCAAAAATTACATTATTTTGAAGCAAAACCTGTGCTAAAATAATGCAAACCTCTCGCTTTTATTTCACCAAATATCGATGTGGGAGACTCCAGATACAGTTTCCCAGAATCTTCATAGCCCAGTAATAATTATTTATGTATTTACTTACCAAATGTATGGGATGATATATTACATATCAATTTTGTTGATTTCATAAAATTTTAGTCGATTAGTTCAAATTTAATTGGTTTAATCAGTAAAATACGTATTGTGTGCAGATCGATCATGGAGGTTCTATCGTCTGCAAGGGGGTGCGGGTCTCTTCGGCAGTGTGCATCAGGTGCTGCCCTTATTTACTGCATTTTCAACTTAGTTAGGATTTTGTTGGGGTTTGACGGAATTCAATCTTGCGTTGCTGATTAGGGCTATGGAGGATGAGTTTGTGCTGATTTTATTTCTAATTGATATCTGGGATTTAATTTCATCGGAGAATTTAATCTAAATTACGATGATTGCGCTGTTGGATGAGCTTTGTACTTGTATGGCGATTATTCACTAAAAAGAGAGTGATAGTTTCTTCTGAGGTAAATAAATTACTGGGAATGAAAAAGAACAATTCATATCCAATGTACTTTTGCATGTTATTAAACTTGTAATTGTGTATGTATCAGTTACTCCCAGACATTTCTCTGTGGTAATGTACTTCTTTCAGAATGCAGTTGGTAGTCTTATTTACATACAATTTTCATGATACATAAAGATTGATTTTTTTATTCTTCCGTTCGTGGTGAATGTAGAGGAACTGCTGTTGAAAAAGGCATGGTTTCCCCCTTGGAAACAGGTTCAGTTTTATCCAGTGGCGAGAGACTTGAGGCCGTTAGTGGGTCAGATGAGAATTCTAACTTGGAAGCAAAATAATCCTCAGGTTTTTTTTTTTTTGGGGTTTCTAGATCCCATTCAAGTTATAAATCAAATATAGAGTGACACCTTCTAATTTTATGTTAAATTAGAAATCATAGATGTTTAAAACTTTAACATTTCCTGAGGTCCTTTTCTGTTGTTTTTTTTAAAAATTGATTTGACCAGGTTTTACGTTGTCATCTGAAGGAAGTTCCAGTCATAGACTCAGGGTATGCCATGAATTCTGTTACTTTTTTATCGGCGGCATACATTGGACTCTTTTTCTATACTTTCCTTTCATTTACCTGGAATTTGTTCATTTCCATCAGATGCATGGATGAGAGATGTAAAATCTTGGCAGAACGTCTTGTTCTGACTGCAGCAGCTGAATCAAATCCCAATTTAAAGTGAGTTAGAGATTCTTTCTTTGGAAAATGTTTTTTTCAACCTCAAACAAGTTGATATTTTGTTACATTTGTATGTTGGCGAGCCTAATGTCAGAAAGCATCTGATGATGGAATCTTCCCACTCTTTTTCTTCTTTTGAACTGAGAAATCTCTCTTGTCTGGGAAAGAGCGCACTAGCACTTCACACAATTCGATGAAGGAAGAAAAACAGTATCAGTATTTACCGATTGCATGTATATTTTTACCTGTCAAAATAGAGTAATCCTTGTTCTTAAGTACGCCCAATCACCTTATCTTGAAAGTTGGTTCTCAAAAAAAATGAAATGACCAGTCACCTGATCTAAAAAGTTATTCTTGTTTTAAACAAAACTACAAAAGGAATAATTAGTATTAACTTGCAGGCATATTATTGGTCTGTGTGGCCCACCTGGTTCAGGAAAGAGTACTCTTGCATCCGAGGTAGTTCGCTATGTCAATGAGTTGTGGCCCCAAAAATCATCATACTTTGGTTCTCAAGTTGAGTCTCCACAAGTTGCTATTGTGCTTCCCATGGATGGATTTCACCTTTACCGTCATCAGCTCAATGCAATGAAGGTTAAATAGTAATTTTCCACGTATTTGCCACTTCTTACATTTACTTGTATCATTCTCTTGAATGGTTTTTTGCTAGTAAATCTTTGTTTTATACCATAAATCGTGACCGTTCTGATTATAGTCATTTGTTCTTTCTTGTTAGGATCCAGAGGAAGCTCATGCAAGAAGGGGATGTGAGGCTCTTTTTCCTGCAGCACTTGTTTTAGCTTTCATGCATTCACTATTTTGATATTTTTTCTGGTGATTCAGCTCCTTGGACATTTGACCCTGAACGACTTTTAAGATGCCTAACAAAGCTGAAAAATGAGGTGATTTGTATTAAATTATCTGCGGTCCAGTCATTTAGTTAATCAATATTATGTCCTGGTTGGCTTTTTTTGCTGGACTGGATTGTTATCTCAGTGTGATGCATTTATGGAGATTTGTTGTATATTATAAACATAAAATCTCATCCTTCCTTCATGTTGTATTTTCTGCTACCATTGTTCATATGAAATGTATGTGTATCCACCCTCATGTTGCACTCGTTCTTCCCTCCAGGGATCTGTGTATGCACCATCTTTTGACCATGGAGTGGGTGATCCTGTTGAAGACGACATTTTTGTGAACCTTCAGTAAGTTGACTTATAATTTACATGATGGATCAAATGTGTACACGAAGTTTTGGGATAAACTTATTCATGTGCTGATGAAGGTTATATATTTTCACACATACCCACATGTTTCATATTTCTAATGGGTCGATAAATATGAGATGAGGGAGGTCAAATTTTTATGGAATTGAACCAAATTACACTTGTAGGGTGTAAATTATTAGTGTAGAAGGTGTTATGAACATGGCGTAATTCTTTTGCTTGGATCATTTGTTCTTGTGGAGCTATCACTAAATTGCTCCCAATCATTTATTATGGTTGTTATCAGTGATTGTGACGTCCATTTGTTTTACTTGGTTCAAAGATTTCATTAACTGGTTAAATTACACTAAGAAGTTAGATGCTAGTAAATGCGCATGAGTGTTCCTATTTTCATTCCATGTTCCCCGTTAGTTGGTTGCATGAATTATAAGTTTTTTACTAGGTCCAATTAAAGGATATTTGGTTGTTACAGTATTTATCGCTGTATCAAGACATTATTAGCTCATAATATATGAAATAAGAAAAAATCCAAATAAGAGAAGCAGGAAAAGATAAGAGCAAACCATTTCCCTAATGGCATATGTGAATGTTGCATCGTCTTTCACCAAGGATAGACTGTAGTACATGTGTTCACGTGATTTATGTTCTTGCATGTACACATATATTAAAACCTAAAAGCGAGGATGCATCCTTTGTACTTCATCTGTTGCACAGTGCTCGATACTGCCACTCATACGCTATTTTTCTTCATATGCAGGCACAAGATAGTGATAGTCGAAGGGAATTATTTGCTTTTAGATGAGGGTGTCTGGAGGGATATCTCATGTATATTTGATGAGAAGTGGTAAAACTTTTATCCTATATATTTTCTTTTCAGGATTAGTCCAGTTAAATGCACTAACTTGTTGGTCAATCTGTTTTCTATGCTGATGGGGAAAAACGCAGCAATTGATTCTTAAACTAACTTTTACGCAAAAAATTTGCATTGTGCGGTGCTGACTGCTAAAAAACAAGTTGTTTGCTTGTTATGAGAATGAATCGGTTATCATACTTATTTCAAGGTCCTATTATTCGTGAATAAAGAGCTAAGATTACCAAGAAATGCTATGAACACATAAAATCTTGTGAATCTTTTCCCAGGTTCATTGATGTTGACATCGAAAAGGCAATGAAACGGGTCTTAAAAAGACATATATCAACAGGTATATTCTTATTGAGTATTAATCATGGTAATCCTGTATTAATTATAGATATAGAAATCATCTAATTCTGTCTTTTTCTTACGATGAAGGAAAGCCTCCTGATGTTGCGAAATGGCGGGTAAGTTACCTCTCATCTCTCATCTGTGGATTCCAGACTGGTGTCTTGTTTTGGTTATTTTTTCAAGACTATTTCAAATTGCAGATTGATTATAACGATCGTCCTAATGCGGAGCTTATAATGGAGTTGAAGCAGAACGCAGATTTGATAATCAAGTCAGTCGACTTCTCAAGGTGATCCCACACTCATCTTTCGGAAATGGGAATCTGATCCCAAAACACGACGACAAGTCTCAAGGGAAATCCCCTTGACAAAACTCCTTGCTCCTAAAGCGAGTGTTCTTGATGAAACTCACTAGTAACCCAATCTTATACCTTGGTTTCGTAAATGTAAATCCCGTCTCCTTTATTTTATTTTCTTAGGATGATAAAAGTAAGATTTTTATATTTTAAATCACTGTATCAACATTTGTTAAGATTCCACATTTATCTTGTAGAATATTTGATTGGGAAATTAATTCTTATAGTTCCAAACTAACTGGCTCTTTCTGTATCTATTGTGTATACACCATAGTTGTTAAAAGCGCTCGCCTCAGTCGCTTAAGCTCCAGGCGACTCGAGGCACAAGGCCGGTAAGAAGCGAGCGCTTCATAGAAGCCGCACAACCTTTTTTTTAAGTTTCTGGAAAATTAAAATCTCGTTCTCAGAGTACGATTTTAGTTTGCATAAAAAAAATATCAAGCCCCTAAACCATCATAATGTTGTCGCTTTACTCACTGCCTTCGCCTCTCGGTGTCTCATCTCTGCCTCGTCGCCCGCTCTGCTTCACCTTCTCTGGTGTATTCCTCTTCTTTTTGCGGCCCAAAATTGATAAATCCTTAATTTTATGAATGTCTGAAAGAAAATAAGTTTTTTTTTTTTCCATTTAACAGGTAGTTGTTATTGATTTTCAGTTGTTTTAACCACGTCAAATACAACTATTAATTCAAATCGAAATTATATTGCTTGGAATTATGTAACACTTTAGAATCCTAAAAATCCAAATATTATATGTTGTTTTGTGGTAAAATAACAAATAATCGACACATGCTACATTTATAAGGGACAATAGAAACGTGAAGGTTTATTTGAAATGTTCGGAGCATTACAAATAAGAAAGTAAAGAGTTCATGAAAAAAAAGACTAATGTGAAGAATCAAATGGTTGATATTCTTGATTTTGATGATATTGTTGATTCGGAAGAAGATGATGATTCAGATGATCTTCATTTTAAAATGCAAAGGAAACGACCAATATATGGTTCAAGTATGTTTATTAAATCAGTTGATGTTTTATTTATTCTCACAAGAGTGACAACATGTTTGAGTTACTTTCTAACTTTGTGATTCGCATTGGAGAAAAGAATGTGATTCAAGTTGTAACAGATGATGCAAGTTGCAACACTAATGTAGATAATAATTTCATTTTATGTTACTTTCACTTTTCAATTAAGAATTGATGTAGCACAAGATGCCGGGGTTGATGATGGTGCATACGACTTTCGATCTCGACATATATCTACTTAAAAAGGAGCATCATCGTCTATTTTAACCAAAAAAAAAAAAAAAAAATTCATCTCGAAATAATCTTGTAAATGAAGAAGAGATCAATCTTGACGAGAAAACTGAAGAATAAGATATCGATGGATACAAATAAAACGATGGAGTTGATAACGAAAATTTGGAAAATGCATCTATCATATTATCATAAAAAAATATTTTTAATTATCACATTACTTTTATTATTTCTTCTAATAAGTGGAATCAAGAAAATAACTAATATTGAAAATGATGGGTTACATCTAAAAAGTTATAGCAATGTTAAAAACTTAAAGCTCATATGTTATTGGTTTAAAATAGTTAAGCAAGGGCCACAATTTTATTTTATTTTATTTTTTAAAAAAATTTGAGCGAGATGCAAATAACTAGCCTAGCATATAACAACTTTTTGAGCACCTCAAATCCTGACCTGGGCAAAAGCCTCATGGGCCTCGTAGCCATGATTTTAAAATATGGTGAGTTGAACATTAAAAATTTAAATAATTTATAATGTCTTTTTAAACTTTTTTGTTATATTTTGTGTAATGTGAACAAGATAAATTTTAAAAATATGTATCACTTTTATTTTCAAAAAATATTTTTAAGTATTTAACATATTGAGATACATGATAATATCATATATAATAATGAACTTTTTAAATAAATTCATAAAAGAGTAAGTCAAAAATTGAAAGTATATATGACATTATTCATTCAAATAATTTAGATATGCAATTTTTTAATTTAATACATATAGCTTAATTTTCTTAATATTTAATATTCATATATTTTTAGTCGGATAAGTTGGAGATAAATCCTCAAATCAAAACACAAGTCGTTATTTACTCCATATACACTAAAAACTTTGTTTAAACTCCTTAACCATGTGAAAATGTAAAAATACTATTACAATTATTATTTATTTTACTGGACCAGAAATTGTAACATATTCGATTTAAATCAAACATAAAATGTTAGTATTACTATGTAATTAAATGTTTGAAGATAAGATTTTCTAAAAAATTATGGATCCGAACATATGTTAAGGATTCAATATTTACACGAGTTATTCCAATACTTCGTAATATTTATAAGAAGAGCTAACAAAGATTAAACATCAAGAGAAAAGAGGAACACATCAGAATCATTAGTAATGATTCAAAGTAATAAGTTCTTAAAAATAGTTCCGGTGAAACATCCACTACTTTTAAACTTTAAAATCCTACTAAAATTTTTTTACCCCCGAAACATGCCATGTAAATTAACTTAATATTCCGCCATCCAAAATAATTTAATATTTGAAATCTCAAGTGCATAAAAAAAATCCATAACTCATTAATTAACCAAAAAATCTATATCGACATTTAACATGATCAAACTAACCTCAAAATAAAGCATGAAATCTATATTTAAATCATTAACAAAATCTTTAAACTTTAACTATCAAGCCAATACGGAAAATAATGGCCATCGGGAGTGTACTGCCGGACTTGATTCACTCAAGCGTCAGTGTCTCCCTCAATCTCATCCTCACCTGCAACATTTAAATCTAGTGAGTCTAATGACTCGTCACGTTCTAAACATGAGTAGCATATAATACATATACAAGCACATGCTTTAAAAATCATACTTTTATTTAAAATAAGCTACATAAATTTTTAAGCATCATAAATCGTCAAATCATAAAGCTTTCCATCATTTATCATTTTGGGTGAAGTTTGATCCTTAAAAGTGACTAGATGTATCCTCTGGTCGACTGATCAGTATTAGCTCATCATTGTGCATGGGGACAGGCACGAGACACCGACGTAAAATGGAAATACGATCGTTGGGCTCCCTCTGGAGTCTTCTCTGGTAAACGGGCTCCCTCTGGGCCTTCTCCCTCATGATATTCCCAAAAATCTCATATCCTCTTTTGTCACAGTCAATTCACATCCTTCAAAATATTTTTTCTTTTCTTTTTTATCATAAAATATTGTGTCCTTTCTACATTAAAAAAATAATATTTTAATTGTAAAAATTACACAGCTTTATCAGAAATCATAAAATCACATATTTTCATCATAAACGTTTAAAATATCATTTAGCATGCGTTATGATTCTTCGGAACACTGCCAACCTTTTTTATACTACCTATGTGTAAAATGATCGTTTTTCACCTATACATAAAATTTATCGATTTTGAATTTTTCCCACTTTTATTGAGCCGAGAATATCCCAAATAATTATTTAAGCTTAAATTTGACTTTTAATATTTTTATTTTACGTAAACTCGAGCTTTTTGATTTATTTCGTTAATTAATAAACAGTAAAGGTTTTTAATCCTGAATAAATTCAAAATATTTTAATCCCGAATCTTAAACATAAACTTTTCACACCTAAACTACCCTCATGAACCATGAATCGACCTCCATGGTTTGAACCACCTTTCTTGTCCTAGCCAATTCCTATGTCACATTTTATTCCCAAAAGCCCGAGCCACCCTCGAGCCACCATGGACCAAACCACTAGCCCTTCTCCTGGATCGTCTCATACCCCTAAACCACGCCTAGTCTGCTGTAGCCAGCCAGAACCAGCCGCGTCCAAGTACTCTTCTTCTATCTAATATGCGTGCGCGACCCCCTTTCAACCCAGCCGTGCCCAAGCCTGCACCATCCCACCGGACCACCACCTTAGGGCCACCTCGAACCCTTCTGCACCTAGCTTATCACCGCACACCACATCCACGTCCAGCTTCCAAACCCGAGCCCTACCCTTCCTAGTAGCCGCGACCCCTTCTCCCTTCATGCGCCCATGAGTCCAGCACTACTAGGACTCTTCTTAACCCTTAGTCATGATTCACACCGAGCCCCTGCCCAGCCCTGGCCAAGCCTTGGTGCACCACCCCTCCTAGCCGAGGCCTAGAACACATGCAAAGCCCATAGTACCCCAGCAAACCCTAGGTCTCTTCGTTCCTTAGCCAAGCTCGGTTCCAGCCTTCGTGTTGTCCTTTAAACGACACTTTTCCTATCCCTTTAACATCTTATATTGGCAGCATGTCTCTTAGAATTCATAACGTTCACAAACGCATTGTAAAATCATCAAAACTTTGAAAATAATTATCAAAACATTAAATGATTCATATTCAAATATTTTTCATGCTAAAATATGTAAAGAATGCATATTATGATTCGACTGGTGCATCAAAAGAGTTTAGAAGCGTGCTTTTGCGTTTTAGAACGCTCAAATATACGAAAGGTTGCGTGGGGCGCGAAGAAAAACGAACGGACGACGAAAACTCCTTATTTTTTCCCATCAAATTTTCAAAAATATGTGTGTGGTGTGTGTGAATTTTCTGCTGATATGGGGTGCCAAAATCCCCTAGATTTCTATTTTATAGATTTTAATTTGCATATTAATGGGATTAGGTTTTGGACCTTTAAGTTTAGGATCAATTGGGCCTAATAATCTTAGGTAATTTAGGTCCAATAACACATATTAAATTGAAAAATAAAAGTTTATAAAAATTAGTTTTCAAAAATAATACTTTTGATATTTTAAAAATCCATTTTGCCCAAAACCGGCTTCCGGATAAAATCGTATTCGTCTCGTAAAATAATTTGGACTCTACTATTTTTAGAAAAAATTAATCATATTAATAAGCCTTGAAAATATTTTATCTTGGTCATCCCCCGTCTCCTTTCCCCATCCTATTATCGAATATTCGGATAAAATTTTAATTTCTCATGAAATCATGCAATTAGACATTTAATAATATAATATACATCAAGTGCGCATTTAAAATCATTTAAATAAAACAATTAAGCAAGTTAAATCATTTGCATGCACGTGGTTTACGTGGATTGGCTTTTTGGACGTTAAACTCTCCGGAAATCTTAAAGACATCCAAAAGATTGTACATAACTATGTTAATCAGTTATACTATGTACCACATAAAATTGAAGAAATCCTTGAAACACAAGAAGCACTTTTTCGAACATTAAATGATATTAAAACATAAATCCAAAATCTAGAACAACTAAGATCTAGTAAAAAGATATCGAGGGAAGGTTATTAATATCATTTGGTACTGAACCCTTATTATACCAAAGAAGGAAGACAAAGATAATGGCAAAACATTTAACCAACGAAAAAAAATGATCAATATAATTTAAACTGTCCCAGAAAAGAAATAAAGCTAATGAAAACTACAAAAAAAACTGTTCTAGAAGATTTTCAAGATCTTGCAGAGTCTTTTGCGAATCTTAATGTCGTTGATATGAAAATGAATACAACATGTGGTCAATACAAATGAATCAAAGTCTTAGAATAGAATCAAGAAGACTGTCTTTTCAAAATGATAGAATACTAAGTCAAAGGGGGGAAATGAAAAGGGATCGATTAAGGTGTCCTAATACGTAACAGAAGTTTCAAAAATTGTTTTTCAACAAGAAAACCGAGCACACTGATCCTATAATGTGTAATAAATACGAAAACATCAAAACGTCATACATAGGGTGTTTAGAATTTTTACCTATCAATCACAAGGATTGATGTTATGGCTCCAACCAAGTTGTAAACAACTTGACTCTTGAAAGGATGACAAATCTACAAGCTCTCCTTGCTCCTGGACTCTTTTTTTTCAAAATTAGGTCCACCACCAACTAGGAAGATCCCTTCTAATTTTGCACTAGAAAAATTAGAGGATTTTTCTTTGAGAAGTGTTTTCTTTCCTCAACAATTGAAGATGAAAAATGGAGGAGAATAACTCAAAAATTTCGGCCACTCTATTGTGGAATGAATGGAGGATGAGTTGTCTTGGTTGTGCAAAAAGCAAAAGCAAAAAGTTGCATGTGCATGCCATGCTATTAACTCAAAAGTTGGCTCCAACCCTTCACCTTCCAAGCATGCAATTTGTTTGAGCTTGTAACAATTACAAGGCCCATGGACTTTTATTTAATGTCTCAAACATATTTGAGACAATTTAAACATTACTTGATTTTACTCAAGCCCACTAGTTTAATAATTATTTCTAATTGGGCTTTACAAGACCCATTGTTGTTTAATTAATTCAATACTTGAATTAATTTAATTATTTGCACTCTACTATCTACTAGGTCCAGTAGTGTTTAATTAATTCAACACTTGAATTAATTTAATTTAGTCCATAATAATGTTTATGAAAATCATAATTTTCAAATACATTACTCGTTTGGCCAACTTTTAATTTAGGAACACTTCCTCAAATTAAAAGTTACATTCTCCTTATAGAAGTCATACTTCTATTTTATTTACGCTTATAAACTCCTTTATAAGCCGTTCAATACATTGAACTATTTTACTTCTCAACGGAATCTAAAAAGTTAGCACTTGTGTGACCCTCAATGGTTCATTGATACAACTAGCCGTGGTTTCACATCTCCATGTGATTCGGACTAAACATGTCCTTATATGAGCATACCCCAATTGCTACATTCTTAATTATCAACTTCTTGATAACAAGAATGTCAGAACTCAAGTCTGATAGTACCCAACCAATCATGTTAAATGCCTAGCAGCATCGCTTACATGATTCCCTAGGTATCAAATGATAGTGCCTGGAAGAACCATTCAATTATGGTTAACGTACAGTACGGTCCCTTCATCTCATATATCTCGACCGATTACTATTGGTATATCGAGAGTTATTAATGAATCGATACTATGTGTCATGTCGTAGTTACATCGATGTTGTAATCTATGAAACCCCTTTCATAATTACCACCATACTCTGATCAGAGATTTCAAACTACATGCACATGAGATCACATAGGATATCCATACCCGAAGGTAAGCGGTGAATCCCACGACTACAATGCATCGACTCCTATATATTTCGACAAAACACCCAACCTTGCCACCTGATGGCCCCGTGAGAGTCGGTAAACAAGTCAAAGTGTAATGCTAGCACATAAGGTCTCAATGTTGTCCCGGGTCATAAGGACTAATGGTGTACAACCATAAACCAGGACGTTTTCACTCGATAAGTGAGAACCACTTGGAAAGTCCTTTATAGAGGGTTGTTCAGTGCACTCTACATGGAACAACTATCTGCATGTTCGGACATCACAATGTCCCCCCCTACCGATGAAACATGGTACTCACATCGCAGATACTAGTTTCGAACTCGAGCAGCCTATATCCTTCTTAACGGCGGCTGAATCGACTAGGAACTGTTTAGAATATACAGTATTGAAAATATGAGTTTCATGATACTCATCATATGAGCATCTCATATTCTTTCTACTATTTGTATATTCAAGGACTTTATCTATGCAGCTAGCATGGGTATACAGATAAAGATGTGCCAAAACAATAATTTCAAATATTATTAAAATAAAAATTGTTTATACATAGAGTTTAAACATGAACCCTCGGCCAACACTTGGCTCAACGGGTACCTACTCTAACAGAAAAAACACCTGCCCAGAAAGCACAACAGGTACTAAAAAGCTTTTCAACAATAGAAAAACTTAAATATCCAAAAGGGTGACGATACTTCAAAATAGTATTTTATATTACAAGACAAAGAAATTAATTTTCTTGTAATAATATATACTATTTGGAGCAACCTATTATAGGAACTTACTAAATAATTGTCCACACCAGGGAATTGGAAGTTTGTATCAAACAAATCACACGAAAGAATCAAATCAATTGGTTCTTGGGCTAGAGTTTCTCTAGAACACAAACCATGGAAACTTATAGAAAATGGAATGTAATTCATGGCAGAGAATATAACAAGGGGATCCAACGACCACGAGCTCATTTTCGATATGCATCCCAGTAGGGATGTTATATGAACAATATAAGTGTTGGAACATTTCATGTTCGCAATCTTGATTTTGATGTTAACAAAACTTGTTTTTTTTTAGTGAATATACGTAAGTGCGCAGAAAGCTATCGAGCCTAAACTGAAGCTATCGAGACGCAAACTAAAAGCACCAACTGATTACCCAAACTAAACCAGTTCAACTGATATCAAATACCAGTTCAATTGATTGTCCAGCTGATAAGTAATTCAACAGAACACCTTCAGAAGCCCGGCCAGCTGATGAAGAGCGCAGCAACTGATTCAACTGAATCAGTGAAATCAGTTCAGCTGACGAGCCAAATGATTTAACCACACCAGTTCAAGACCAGTTCAAAACATCAGTTAGGAACCGACAAGTTTGTAGAACACAACATGCTTATCCAAGTGGAATCCAACTATGCGCATTAAGGAAAGCAATTGTCCAATCAAAGGACAATAATGAACGTTGCAGCAGAGCTTAAAGTCAAGACGTTCCAGAATGACTGTCAGAAAGGACAAGTCACAATTATCTAGGAACATATTCAAATGCAACGAACATATTTGATGATTCTTGATGTACGGTCACGAAGCCTCTATAAATACAAGATCAAGACCATCAACAAGATAGTGTGGGTGTAAATCATAAGAAGAGTAGAAGCGCACGCTCAACATATATCAGCTTTCAAAAAGCAATCAGCACAGATTTAAGGGAACACTTCAACGTGTTATCAGCTTAGATTAGAAGCACAATTCTCTTAGTGTGTGAGAACACTTAATTGTTGTATTCATAGATCAGTTTTCACACACTCACACAATATCACTTACATATACAAAGAGTATAGCTTATTGATAAGTTGAGTGAGTCTTGCACAAATAAATATAACTTGTGTATGTAGTCTTTAACACATAGACGTCAATCAAGTGTTGGCTGGAAGGTGTTGCCTTCAGTCTAGGCTAGGAGTTCAGTTAGGCAGTAGTTTAAGTCCTAAACTGAGTGGATTTGTACAAGGCATTGTATAAATCAAAGTCTTCTAGTGGATCCTACCCGAGGTGGTAGAAGGGGTTACGTAGGAGCAGTTGAAGTCTCCGAACATCCAAAAACATATCTTGTGTACTTAACTATTTAACTACTGTTTTCAAACTGATTTGATCAGTTCGAGCTGTTATCAATTCAGTTCTCACCATAACTGAACTGATACATACAAGAACTGATATCACTTGTTTCAGTTATTCAGTTAACACAAGGAAAAATGCTTTCAAATTAATCAGTTTCCTTAACGAAGGACTAGTTTGAGTATTTTCCGCTTGGTTTAAAATCAAACTCGATCTAATTCATCGGTGTTTACATTCTTAGAACACAAGCTATTGAATCTCATGGAGAATATTGTGTTTGAAGCAACCTCGTAGGTGTTAAAAACTGATCATTCAATTGGTATCAGAGCTAGTTTTTTTAAGAAAGACATTTGAAAGCTGATATTTTAAATTTGTTTCAAAATGTTATTTAAAATGTTTTTCAAAATCCTCTTAAAAATTTTATATGAGTTTACCTTGGAAAGAGAGAAGATTATTGGATATGCAACTAACATTGTAGCCGCTTCTCTCGACTCCATAACTTTGTTGTTTTAGCAGCTTTCAGGGTTTTGAGTCCAAACTGGAAGTAGAAACTAAACAAATCAGTGGAAAAGATTTAAGTTGCTAGCCTACCAGTTCAGCTGATCAACAGACAAAACCCAACTACGCTGAAATGTTGGATGATTAGAAGCTTAATCATCAGCAGTATATCACTGCTTCATTGCCATATCAGATCAAAATAGATTATCAATGCGGTTCAGCATCAGTTGAGTCAAGTTTGAGTCAATAGTTAGGCAGCACATAGATCAAGTCCAAAGCAAACTAGCTGCTCTTCTGGCAAAGAAACTCAAGATCGATACAGAAAGCATTCAAGGCAAACCGGTTGTTTGTATATCCAGTTCTATTTGTATAAACCAACTGATATTTGATGTTGTTTAAACTTTGCTGTTGTAGTATCAATTTCTTTTACACATGTTGGTGTGCTTAATGTATGATACAAGGGATGCTTATTTGATTAAATAGGCATCATGTTCATCCAGTTGATTTCTATGTAACTGAAATAATATCTCAAGATTTGTTGTCTAAACCACTTGAATGTTAAAAGTTGCTAAAACTTCATTAAATCGCATAAATGATTATAATTTTTAGGGGAATTTTTTAATTCAGTTCTTGAAGGGGAGCTTTTCTTTAAAAATTTTTAATATGCTATCGCTCGAACTGAAAAATGTTTTAAACTCGTTTTTAATTTAAGTTCTTGAGAGAGAGTTTCCATTAATTATCCCTCGAAGTAAAATTTTGTTTTAATTAAATGTTTTAAATGTTTTTTATTTCACAAAGGGGGATATATAGTTTTCAATTTTAAATTTTAAATTTCTTTCAAAATCTCAAGTTTTGTAATCATCAAAAAGGGGAAAATTGTTAGAACATTTCATGTTCGCAATCTTGATTTTGAAGTTGACAAAACTTGTTATTTTGTTTCTAATGAATTTACCTAATTGCGCAGAAAGCTATCGATTCTAAACTGAAGCTATCGAGACGCAAACTGAAAGCACCAACTGATTGCCTAGACTGAACCTGTTCAACTGATATATCAAAGATCGGTTCAACTGATTGTCCATCTGATATGTAGTTCAGCAGAAGACCTTCAGAAGCCCGGCCAGCTGATGAAGAGCCTAGCTGACAAGTTCAACTAAATCAGTGAAATCAGTTCAGCTGAAGAGCCAACTGATTTCACCACACCAGTTCAAGACCAATTCAGAACATCAATTAGGAGCCGACCAGTTTGCAGAACATGACAAGCTTGTCTAAGTTGAATCCAACTATGCGCATTAAGGAAAGCAATTGTCTAGTCAAAGGACAATAATGAACGTTGCAGCAGAGCTTAAAGTCAAAACGTTCCAGAATGACTGTCAGAAAGGACAAGTCACAAATTATCGAGGAACATATTCAACTGCAACGAACATATTTGATGAGTCTTGATGTACGGTCACAAAACCTCCATAAATGCAAGATCAAGACCATCAACAAGATAGTGTGTGTGTGTAAATCATAAGAAGAGTAGAAGCGCACATTCAACATATATCATCTTACTGGAAAAAATCAGTCCAGATTTGAGGGAACACGTCAACGTGTTATCAGCTTAGATTAGAAGCAAAATTCCTTCAGTGTGTGAGAACACTTTCGTTTTGTATTCATAGATCAGTTCTCAAAAACTCACACACAATCACTCATATATACAGAGAGCAGAGCTTATTGATAAATTAAGTGAGTCTTGCACAAAGATATTAAACTTGTGTATGTATTATTTAACACATAAACGTTAAATAAGTGTTCGCTGGAAGGTGCTTCCTTCAGTCTAGGCTAGGAGTTCAGTTAGGCAGTAGTGTAATTCCTAAGCTGAGTGGATTTTTATAAGGCGTTGTATAAATCAAAGTCTTCTAGTGAATCCCACCCGAGGTGGTAGAAAGGGTAACGTATGAGCAGTTGAAGTCTCCGAACATCCATTAACATATTGTGTACTCAACTGTTTAACTACTGTTTTCAAACTGATTTGATCAGTTCGAGCTTTTATCAGTTCCATTCTCACCATAACTGAACTGATACATGTAAGAATTGATCTTCCTTATTTCAGTTATTCTGTTCACATAAGGAAAAATGCTTTCAAATTAATCAGCTTCCTTAACGAATGACTATTTCGAGTATTTTCTGCTTGGTTTAAATCCAAACTCGATCTAATTCTAACAAAAATAAAAAGCAGGAAAAAAAACATGGCAATCTTACATCTAACTTTTGTAAAAAATTACAGAAGTTGAAGCAAAAGCTGGAATTCACAAACGCCTCATAACACTTCCACCTAGCTAAATCTACGAAATCCTTCCTAAAAGTTTTTTCAAACAATTTTCTTTACAAATTTTGATGAATGAGATGCTAGCAAGTGAATACTAAATCAGAAAGCCCGTGTAATAAAATATCGTCCATGGATAATACGCATCTAATCATCCACAAATTTTGGAGAACTTTAATTGGGCATAAGAAAAAATGATTGTTTTTGTTCATTAATAAAAATATTATCCCAAGGTGCTTTCACATTTAACTATTTAAAATACTACATGTCAGTCATTCTCATATTTATAATAATAAATAATATTTTTGGTATAAAAATAATATTTTTTTCATTGATAACTTAAATAAGATATCAGTTTCACAAAATTGACTTTTGAGACCGTCTCACAAAATTTTTGTGTGTTAAAATATAGAATAATACTAAAGATACAAGCAATATATCGTTACAACGATATTTACAACCACTATATCGTGAAATTATATTGTTATATCGCGAAATTTTGTATTCAATATATAGTGAGATTTTGACAAATTGAATTTTTGTATTGAATTTTTTGTGTTGTACAAATTGATATATAAATATCGATGTATATGTGACATCACTCTAAAATATATAAATAAAATACATAAACATGGGTGTATCCATTATATAGGCAAAGCAGGCTTTTGCTTAGCAAGAAATTTTTAAAATAATATTATTTTTTTACATTATATAATTTTTTTTACTAAAATAAAATTTAAAATAATAAAATATTAAATTTTACTTACCAGAAAATTTTATTTATTTTTCTCTCTGTTTCTAAACTCTGGTTACGCCATTATTTTTTTCTCCAAAATTATTTTTTTGTTTACTGAATTAGAAATATCATATTGTGTTATGCTACCAAATAAGATGAAATTTAAGAAGGTAAACTATGATTATTAGATCTTAATTTGGATCTATCAAGTGTAATAAATTCATTAATTTTATTGGTTTTGGACTTTCTTGTTTATATATTAACCATAAATATTAAAATCAACGGCTTCGGTTCCTAAAAATAAAAAACCGTTGATGGAACCATATAAGACTAAAAATCGAAATCATAAATTTTTTTTAAGTTTTAAACTCTTGAAAATAAATAGACAACTAATTTATATAATTAAACTAATTAATTTATTTTGTTTCTCTCAATAAACTAAAAATTTAAAATTAGATATGCATAATATTTGGTGTTAGATTGAAATGCTTCAGTTTTGGCGATACCAAACAACATCGAATTGTTTCAGAGCCCGGTCTAATGATGTCCAAGTAAATCGGGTGAGTTGCGTGGGCGATTAACTGGCCAGGTAATTCTTCTCGGGTACACGATAGTTCGAACAGATGATTACCGGGAAGAAAGATCGCGGGGCGCCAGAAGTGTTTTCAGCATGATCACTTCAACGATCAAATCAGTCTAGTGTCTTCCGCAAAGAAAAATTCAATATAGATAATGTATATCGAGTAATTGTGTAACAAATATTTTTGTGGGATAGAATATTTCATGATTGAGTAAACATGTGTATTTATAGGGGGAAGTCAATGATAATATTGTTTTCAGTGCACAACCACTGCTCATGACAGGATGGCTCCCTATGCCCTGTCTCCTGACACTGTTACACCTGACAACTCATGTGTTTCTGGTCTTGTCACATGAACCTTACGTGCGCTAAATGACATATCAATGATTTCGGAGTATGGACCTCCACACCAATGAGCCCAAAATCGAAACTTGTGATCATTGTGCAAGGACACAGAAAGGATCCCTAGTCCTCTAAGTCTCATTACATTGCCCGGGCTAAGTTGAGCGTCCGGGATCTCTTGAATATGCTCTAGTTCCGTTAGCTTCCCTGATGTCGCAAACCCATGGATGGCTTATAAAGAGCACTTCCTTTCCACGAGTTGGTTCTTACCACGCCTTCCCTTACCCAAGTTGGCTTTTGCCTTACCTAACTTTCAATCTTGGATCTGTCCTCCTGCCCGAGTCCTAGGATGACCCGGGTTCTTCCCTCTTTTCGGGGTATCACCACGGTTCAACTGCTATTTTCTGGCATTCATAGGTTTCAAACTGGACTACTTGATCCTCAAGATTCTAGTTGGACTACATTTTCCTCCAACTAGTTATTCTAAAGTCAGGCTGCACGTCTTTTTATAAGATCAAGTCGCTCCCAAGTCTCAAGCTGGACGACTTAAAGAGCTCAAACTACATATTGGTTTTTAGTTGGTATGCTTGCACATCAAGTCAGTCTGCTTTCCTACCAACAAAACAATTCAGAAAATCATTTGACCAATTAATGTATAATAGTCGATGTCTCCAATTGTTCAATAATATCTCCTAATGAAACGAAAATACGTGCATGTTTTTTTGTCTCATGAATCAATTTTTTACAAGCTGTTAAATTAAAGTTTTAAATACATGCCAATGAGCATCAATTTTAGGGACTACAAAGGAAAAGAAGACAAAATACAACTTGCTTTTATGTTGGCTACAAGTACAGGTGATCGTTGATAAAGTTTTGACCGTCGAAAAAGGTCAAGTATATAAAGGCACTATACAAGACTGAAGAAGATTGTGTTCAAGAGAGTTATGTTTTGTTTATGTCTGAACCTAGTCTTCAATAGATAATTGATGTTTGTATATGTGTAGTAGAGGCAGGGCCGATCCTAACAATATTTGGGTCTGAGTCTAACTTTTAAAGAGTGGCCTCTGAATTATAATGTGTGTTCAAATTTTTTTTAGTTCCATAACAATTTTTCAAATTAAATCAATACGTTAAAGACAATATAAAAAACAAAATGAATAAAAATATCAAACATGTTCAAAATGATCACTAAAAAACAACCCGCCTAATAGTTTTAGAGCTAAAAATACTAATCAAGTATGTATAATCAAGTTGTTCAGTAATTTCTTTCTCAATCGATAACATAGCCAATCCATTCAATCTTTCTTGTGACATGGTTGATCGGAAAAAAGTTTTGATGAGCTTTAACTTTGAGAAACCTCGCTCTGCACTTGCTACTGTGATCGGGACAGTCAATAAGATTTTATAAGCAATATGAGCATTTGGGAAACACCCATCCATTTTCTTCAAGTAATTAACTACATCAATAGCCGATTTTGTTTTTCTTGGTAATGAGCACCTCAAGAATATCAACTACGAAAATAGGTCATCCTCATTAATATCAGAACAACCCTTATGAGTCAAAGAATTTTCAAGATTCTTGCAAGACCTCAACAAAGTTTCATCGTCTGCACGTTGTAACCTCTCTAGATTGAACAAAAAACCAAATGTTTCTTCATATTTTTGAAACTATTCAAATCGAGCTTTCATAGAAGAACGAGCTTGATCGATTATAAAGAGAAAGTAGTAAATTCGAAAAGATTCTGCAGCTGACTGTATCACTTCTTCACTGTTACTTTCACCAAATTGTTTCTTTCTTCGAATAACATGTTTCTCTCGAAATACAGCTTCAATGCCCATCTCACATGCCATTTCTTTAGCTTCAACCATGGCCTTATCGTAACCATCTTCTCTAAATTCTTCAAGAAATAAAACAATTCCTTCTAAAAGTTTGATAGCAACATCAATATCAATATTTTCACATTGAATAAATTTGCTCATAGTGTTGATAGCATGCAACAACTTGTATCAAATTACCACACCAAGCAAGAATTCAAAATTCTCAAGTTCATATAATGCTAAGGACTCAGCTTCACTCTTCGTTTTGGGATCTTCACTATCATTTGTCAAGTCATACAAAGCATCTCTTATTTGTGCAATTTGCTCCTTTATAGTTTTAACACTCTCAACATGACTTTCCCATCGTGTTTGTGACAATGGCTTAACTGTCAAACCCTTCACGTGATCTTTGAAAATCTTCCACCGCTTGGTAGAAGAGGAGAACAATGTATATATCCGTTGTATTACTCTAAAAAATGATATAGCCTTAGGACAACAATTCGCCATATCACACAAAGCTAAATTGAGACTGTGACAACCACAAGGAGTATAAAAAGCTCTGGGATTCATTTCAAGTAACCTTTTTTGTACACCTTTATGCCTACCTTTCATATTAGATCCATTATCATATCTTTGACCTCTAATATCATCAATATCAAGCTCAAGATTGACTAAAGCATTTTTAAGATGCATAAAAGCCCAAGTCCCGAAGTATCAACAATATCTAAAAATTGCACCCAATATTCTTCTACTGTTGTGAAACTTTTTGAATCATTTAAACATCGTATGACAATGGACATTTACTCTTTGTGACTGATATCAGAAGTACAATCTAATATGATTGAAAAATATTTTGCTTTTCTTACCTTTGCAAGTATTGTTTTTCTTACCTCGCTTGCCAACATCTGTATCAACTCATTTTGAATTCTGCAATCAAGATATGTAGTATAAGTCTCATGGTTTTTAATCCGTCGGAGGTGCTCTTTCATTACTGGATCAAACTCTGCAATCATTTCAATCATTTGTAGAAACAAACCATTGTTTTCAACATAAAGTTTTTCACAACTTCCTCGAAATGCTAAGTTATTTTTCGCCAATCGTTGAACAACTGCGATTATCCTCTGTAACACTTGTTTCCAATGCTCTTTTTCTTTATTAATCTGTACTTGTACTCCTGCATCAATCACTTAATTTGTCTTCAATCTTCTTTCCAATTCAAGCCAATTTGTCATACACTCCATATGCTCCTTACTCGCTTCATGATTTGCAAGACATCGACTCAAATTATGCCAATCATTGTATCCTTCATTAGCTAACTGACAATATCCAGTCTTGGCTACTTTCTTCTTGAATAACTTACAGCAAAAACAAAAAATCTTGTTACAAGAAACTGAATATAATAGCCATCTTCTATCACTTTTCTCCCCGTTTGGCAAAATTCTCTTATAATGTGACACATTGAAATGCCTGTTAGCGCTATCTTTAGGAAATACATTTATGACATCTCTATTCGGACCTCTTTCTACTAAAAATTTTCTAACTTTTTGATCAATCACTACAAGAAAAATGATTTTTCGCAGCACGTTATCAACAGCGTGCATGAAAAGCACGCTGCGAATAGTGCTTTTAACGGCGTGCATCAAAAGCACGCTGCGAAAAGTAATATTTTCAGCGTGCATTTATGTGTGCTGTAAATATTATATACTTTCCGCAGCGTGCCTTTCATGCGCGCCGTTAATAACATATACATTAACGGCGTGCATTAAAAGAATGCTGCGGAAAGTAATATTATATATTATTCGCAGCATGCAATAATGTGCGCTGTTAATACCCTATGCATTCACGGCGTGCAATGATGGCACGCTGCGGAAAATGTTGCGAAATTTTAAATTAGCGACAGTTTTTATCAAACCGTCGCTAATTTAAATATTGCGACGGTTTACAAAAATCGTCGCCATTTTAAATCGGCGACGGTATAATAAAACACCGTCGCTGTTAGCGACATATTTTAGAAAACCGTCGCTAATTGCCGTAAATCAGCGACAATTATATTTAAACCGTCGCTATGTAAATCGTCGCTCATAGCGACGGTTTGTTTGAAAACCGTCGGTAATAGTCGCAAATTGTCTATAAATATCCGATTTCCGTTCCACTTTCCTCCACACTACTTTACAACACTTAAAATTTTTCTCTCTTATACGATTTTAATTTCGATTTAAGTACATTTTTTTGTTTCAATTTTTGGTTAATTTTTTTAAATGTTTTAATTAAGATCATTAGTTTATTTATCATAAGTGAGTTTATTTATCATAGGTGTATCGTATTTTTTTTAAAAAAATTACTAAGTAAATTTTTTTTTTTTATTTTTACGCAGATTTTAGCGACGGTTTATAATACCGTCTCTAAATTTAAATACCGTCGTTACGTTTGCAAACCGTCGCTAAATTTAAATACCGTCGTTACGGTTTAAAAACCGTCGCACATCAGCGACAGCTTCTTTGGTTTTAAACCGTCGCTATTAGCGACAGATTTGTCACAAACCGTCGCTAATATTTAAGTGTTTTTTTAACATTAACGGTGTACATTGCATGCTGCGGATAGTGTATTAACGGCGTACATATGCACGCCGTTGATAATAGTATTAACAGCGTGCGCATGTGCGCTGCGGATAATCTTGAACTTTCAACAGCTTTCAACTTCGCAGCGTGCAATGTGTGCCGCGGAAAGAGAATTTGCGCGCTGCGAAAAGCCATTTTTGTTGTAGTGAATGTGGTCCCATCCCACTTTGCCAGATCATCAGACCAAGTTTCCTGATTCAAGTTCTCATATTGAACAAACTCTTCATCTTTCTCATGATCATTGAATACATCCACATCGACAGACTCAAGGAACTTTTTAGTATCAATCTCGTTCTCATCCAATTCATTATCTTGTTCTCTGCTAATTGAATTATCAACCGTGTTTTCAACCTCTGCAACTATGTTTTTGTTTGAAACAAAGTACTTGTTGATATCTCCAGCTTGACTTTGAATCATTTCTTCAATCTTTAGCTTCTTTTTTTTTTTTTTGAGACTCAGACATGTACTTAGGAGGCATGATTAACCTAAGAATTCAAAAAATAATTCAATGAACAATTTAATAAATAAATGACAAAGAATTCAGATACAATCCACTGTTTATTCTAATTTTACACTTTTTCCAATATCCCTAAATTCTCAAATGTGATTATGATTAAGTTAATCTATTTTTTTCATATAATTAATTCATCAATAGACCAAACCAATCACAGTACTTACTAGAAACGTTTCACAATGTGCTTGTAACTGTAACATTAAATGAGTCGATAGTCTTGGTTTTGGTGCGAATAATATAGATCCGGGATTAATAATTAGAGCCTAACTACATGGGCAACAAGGAAAAATTTATTCCCATAAATTAATTTTTCGACCTTATAGTTTCAAATTATTGAAGATAAAAGTAAATCATTTAAGGTTATTTCTGCAGGGAGCACAGCTTTGTGTGAAGTACTCCACGACAGGCTACAGTACTGCACGATTATTATTGGAAATCAGGTAAATTTATGGGAATAATGTGGCCCATAGCTCCAGATCTGGATGTGTTACGCGTGTGCAAAAATGATTTACAAGCTTGAGTCAAACATCGACAAGGAATTCACAATGACAAGTACCTGAAGGTCCAAGCTAGGCGGTGCTGCAGCCGTGCAGGAGATGGAGGCGATTGAACAGGAGCAAGAGCGGCTGTCGGTGGTGAACTCACCGGCTCGGAAGCTGGCGGAGAAGTTGAGACGGTCGGTGGAGAACTTACAGGAGCTATTGCCGGAGAGGAACGGAAACAGAAGGAGCGACTGGAGCTGCAAAATTTTAAATCCCTTATAATGATTTAGTGTTATATATAATAAAAAAAATTTAAAATTTTTGGGCCCTAAAAAAGGGATGGGTCTGAGTCATTGGACACATTTACCTCTGAATAAGCACGGCCCTGAGTAGAGGATATTCAGAGGTTCAGTTTATGCATTTGATAAGTCATAATTGAATTTAGTTTTTACAAAATGTTATAAAACCAAAGTTATAAATGAAAACAAAACAAGTCTTAGATGGGTTTTGACAAACTTGGGTCCCATCTCGCCCCACTTTAAACCTACCTCACTACCTAATAAGTCCAATACAGGTTGGACATGATAAATTTTTTCATTTAAAAAAAAAAATTAATGGTAGTCATTACATAATAATAAAACATTTAAAAATTAATAAATCATAAAATTTATTTTCATCTTTATGTTAATAATATTTAGTAGCAAAAAAATTTATCACGATTAAAATTTATTATTTTATATTCAACTAATAAAAAAAATTTCGTAATTATATATTTTTATATTAAAATATCGTAATAATATACATTTATTTCAATCATAGAGTATTGTGAATAAAATTAGGAATTAATGTATTTATCTTTCAATATAATAAAAAATATAATTAAATCATGCATGTATACTTATATAAATATATAGATAATATATAATAGGCGGGATGGATCCGGGATGGGTTCACTAAATACCAGGACCCATTCCGACCCACTTCATTGGGTCAAACCTGCCTCGAACCTAGGACCCATTTCAACCCGCTTCACTGTTCGGGACGAGTTTGATATGAGTATGTGTTCATTGTCATCCATAACTAAAGTCATTTAGTATTCTTCTTCATTGAGTGTAGAAGAAAGAGAGATGTACAAAAATCTTACTTTCGAACTTCTATATATTTTATGTTATTTATTTACAGCTGCTTAGTATTTGTCTTATTTATACATATGTAGGGTTTATTAAAAGACTACCCAAGTAAATAAATACAACTCACTAGTCCAGTCAAATCCTTCCGCACTTGAAAAACTTTTTTTTATTTGTCAAGTCGTGTTAATTAGCTGGTTGAGAAACAATTACTGAACCGTTTCTTTCAAAAGCAGTACATTTTGGAGACAAGTGCATATCTCAGGGAGCATGAACAACTCAAAGAAACAAGAACGACCATTGTCGACAAATATAATGTCGTGTTAGAGAATATTTTATTTTCTCGATAAAATATGCCTAAAAATGTAAAAAAAAAAAATGTATATCCACTATTCTAGCAAACAAATTGATAGGAGCATGATGAATGTACCATCACCCGAGAGATTGTTTATATCAATATAATGTTGTCGAAAATTATGAACACAAAAAATACTATCAAAATTGGAGTCTTTATCGGCTACTCGTTCTATCGTCTGCTCTTGCCCTTCACCACGATTGAAATGTATGTCGGATCTCTACATTTCTTATTTTTAAAGCATAAATATTATGAAGACATACTAATATTTCTTAATATATATTATTATTTTTTAGACAGTAGCAATTGGCATAGATGCGAAGCAATTGAGACAAGGTTGCCATTCATCCAAAAGGCAAACGTGACACACAAAATCCTGAATCCGAAGCCGACATGGTTCTCAAGCAACTTGCTGCTAATGTAAAAAATAATTTGTTGTAATAAATATTATATGAATTAAGATATTTATACATTAAAATTACGTATTTATTAAAACTGAAATTGAAAATGCATGCATTATGAGAATGATATATTTAATTAATTTTGCATTTTTGGATGTTGATAAAGTTAAATACAGAAACTATCACGAAGAATCATTTGAGGTCTTGGAGGCAAGAAGTCGTGGAATCCGATGAAATGTTGGATGGAATAGTGGATTAATACGAGGGCATGCAGACAACTAGTGTTAGAGTTTAATGATTTCTTGCCTTAGGATTCTCGTATTGAATTGGCTCTTATCTCTATCGGAGATGGACTTACTCTTTGCAGGTGTATCACATAGGCTAAAAATGATTTTAAAAAAGAACTCTAGCTAGTTCTAAAATGGCTTTATTTTTCTTTTTTCATCTTACTTTTATATAATAATTATTTAATAACACAATCAACAATGTTACTCACTGAAAATTTAGGGTCCGATTCCAGCAAATGACGCTAGTCCAGACGCAGGCTTCGAATTTGCCCTGAGCCTGAAATCACGAAGAAGACCGTTAGAAGGGGGCCGGAAGGGTGTCCCGATATAGCCCCTCCAACGCTCAAGTCAGAGACTGAGGATATAGGAGGAGACCAGCTAAGGACGCTGATGAAAAATAATTAACATATATTAATTCAAAGATAATGATTAAGTGAAAACAAATTTACTCTTAAGATTGAAACTTGTACCTAAATCGACTCCAAAAACTAACAAGAGATGGGAAGTCCCCTTCGTAGTTTTTTCCTCGCCATTTCATATCTATATATATAAAAGCAGAGTTTTTGCCAAAAATAGTAATTTCCCGCCAAAATGTCATTTCTAAAAAAGGAAAGATATATCATGAATATTGAAATATGTGTACTGCAATAAATGATAAGTTCAATTATTGTTTGCATTGATTATATCAATTCATTTAGTTTAAATTTGAATTTAATTTAATTTTTTATTAATTCCAATATAATTTATGTATTATATGTTTTTTATTTTTTAATTTAAATTGAAACTAATCTCTATTGAAAACATAAACTACATTAAAATTTTTGCAATGATTATATCAATCAATTTAATTTGTGATATGATTTTGTGTTACTATGATATATTTATTTTTTATTACATATATACATATATATATATGTATATATATGTGTGTGTGTGTATGCAGAGTTTTTGCAAAAATAATAATTTTCAGTCAAAATATCATTTCTAAAAAAAGAAAGATATATCGTGAATATTGACGTATGTGTACTGTAATAAATGATCACTTCAATTATTGATTACATTGATTATATCAATTCATTTAATTCATTTTGAATTTAATTAATTTTTATATTAATTCAAATGCAATTTATGTATTATATGTTATTTATTTATTTTTATTCAAACTGAAACTAAACTCTATTGAAAACTTAAACTATATTAAAATTTTTGCATTAATTATATCAATCAATTTAATTAAAAAAATGTATAAATAAATTTAAAATACAAATGATTGCAATGTTCAGTATCACTCATGAGGTAAATCATTCAAAAATACATTTTATTATTTTAAATAATTTCATGTCCAAATTACTTACTAAAAAAAAATACAATATTTAATTAGTTAATTTAATTTTTCTAAAAATAAAATTGGTTGATTATTAAAAGTTATCACTACAACAAAGTTTTCCAATGGACATTAAATTACCATTTAATAATCATAAGTTTTTTTTTTTTTATCTCAAATACATATTATTTCGAGATTACCTTAATTTGAAAGAATTAATGTATTGCAGTTTTCTTCCAAAACCATATGTATATTGTATATCTTGAATTGTCTTCTTAAACATTCAAATAAGATAGCCCAAGAAAATTAAAAGAGATATATTCAAAATAGTTTCAAATGGGCATTAAATTTCCTTCAATAAACATGTATATTACACTCAATAATCAGAAATGTTGACATCCAATGCATGTAATTCGAGATTTTCATAATTTCAACGAGTTAATGTATGATATAATTCTGCCAAAAGCATCCAATTATAATATTTTTCCCTTTGGATGTCTTATTTGAATTTTAAATTATAAATAATGTAATATTGCATATTATATTAAAAATCTATTTTATTCTATTTATCTTACTAAATATATCTACTCCAAAATTGAATTCTGAAATGACTCATCTTTTCAGCACTATATCTGAGTTGAATCCTTCCAAGATGTAATCTTCGTTTAAATTTAGATTTGTTTGTTGTTATGAACTAACTACATATGGAAACAACGAGACATTTAAGTTTGAAATCTGACTTTCATGATCGAGAGGTAAAAAAATATTATTATTCTATTTGAAAAAAATTTTAATTATTACGTATTTACTAATGTGATAATTTTCTTCTATATTACAAAGTTCACGGATACATGATAGTATAAAATATCCCGTAACGAAAATGATTAAACCAATTCTAAATAAAGTACGCATCTTATTAGGAGATACATTATAAAATTTATTGGCATTGTTTTGAAATACACATAGTAAATGTTAATAAAATAACTTTTCTGGTTTATACATAATTTATTTATAATCGCATATTTCATTTTTATTTAGGAAGAATAGATATTTGTGTATATTATGAAGAGATTTTGTAGATAAAATCACAACACATTTGGATAAAGATATTGATGAAACAATTATTGTTATCATTCAAATATGTCAAACATGTGTCATGTCACAAAATTGTTTGTGAATGTAGATTTATATGAAATCATTGAATTTCAAAAAAAGTATATCTCATTAATTTTATTGAATTTTATTTAAAAATATTTTTTATCACATGTTAAAAAATAATAATATATAGCTTCTCAAAAATTACAGAATTAAATTTTTATTAAGGTTGGTGATCGACATCAATACACTAAACACGATAAACATCATGCCATTGTCACATGCTAACACAATCTAAAATTTTGATATATGATAGTGATTATTAGCCAAAAAAAACATACGTTGTATTTAAGAAAGTTTTTAAAAATAACGAAAAAATAGTTTTTATAATTATATTATTTTTTCATTTTAAATGTCTATTCATTTTTCACTAATTTTTAATAATATCATCCCGTGCATCGCACGGGTTAAATACTAGTATATATATAATATACACTCCTAATTGGCAGGATCGAATTTGTTCTTATGCAGATTATATAAATAACCACGTACGAACGATTCTTACATATATACAGTAAACGTTCGTGCTTGGCCAAATCTTATATATGAAATAAACGTTCGTATGCATATAATCAGCAGACAAGAACATCTAGTTATTTAGACATTGTCAACTTTTATAATACTAAAAAATGACAATTCAATGCGAACACGTTTAGATACCCTGATAGTCCACGCTGTAATCGATCGATGAATGTTTGTCCATGGAGGATCCCCTCCCATTCGAATTCTAGTGTATTTTAAGAGACGTGAAGGGAATGTTCAATTTTTTTTTTTACCCAAATCTAATCTAATAAAATAAATAACCAATTTGCTGTCCCAGTAAGATCGATGGTGCAATAAATATTCACTGACATGTAGTACAAAAACAGCCGTGTGATGGATGGCATGGATGCATAAGAAAGGGAGAGGTGCTTGGCGTGAAGATTTTGAAAACCAAAGACAAAGAAAGGAAGAGCCTTTCCGCCCGTTTCCTCTCACGAGAAAGACTTGGAAACTGTGATAATTCTGAGCCCATAATTAAAGTTTTAACCTTTTTCTTTATCATGGGGATTTCCCTTTTGGTTTTGGTAATAATATTATTGGTATTACTTATTAGTATTATAAATATTAAACAAAGTTTTCATTTTCATTAACATCACACTCTGGAAACTGCAGAGATTGAATCCTTCCACATTTCTGACTTTTGGTTTAATTATTTATTTATTGTGGGCATTAATGAAAATTGGAAAGCTCTCTTTTTTATTGCGTTCTTGAAAAATTTTCGTGTCTATCTGTGCATAGAGGTGTGAATGTGGCCCTGTCGCCTATTGGTGGGGTGTTTTTGAGTAAATTAAAGATTTTAATCTTTCCACCCATCTCTCAATTTCTCTTCCTTTTCACACAGCACCCACCAATTCATTCAATTCCCATCTCTTTTATCCTCATCTCATTTTAAGAAACTCTTTTTTTTTTCCCTCTCTCTTTCTCTCCCTCTCTAAAGTTTCCTGCACAAGGTTTGGAGTTTATGTTTTTCCTGTTTCGATTTGCTTTCGTTTATCATCCATGGGGTATCAAACACTTTCAATAATACTCTCACGAAATATTGGTAGGACTAAAATCTCTTTAAAAATCAAACTCCTTAGACACAGCAGTGTTTCCAAGAAGATTAGTTGGATCTAAGACCTATCGTTAACAAACTATTATGTGAAGAACTCCATATGATCATACTTTGGATTTAAAATTTCAAAAGTAAATGCAATCATAATATTAAATTTGCATGTCAATATCAAATAAATACTTACGTAATATTCGACATAATATATATATATATATAACATGCAAAATTAATTTCTAAACATGCATTGGAAATTGAATTTAACTTGAAATTTTAAAATATAATTCCAATTCAAAAGTAGTATTATCATTATTTTCAATCGAAAATTATTTCCAATATTTCAGATTATTTCAAATTCAACACTTATTTTAATCTCACTTAATTAATGCCATTAGAAAAGTATTGGTCTTTAACTCCAAATGTTTCCGATGCCAAAACCCGGAACCATAATGGAAATAATCAAGCAAAATCAATACAAACACAGCGGAAATTCAGGCAACCTTTCATGGCAATTTTCAGATCGTAATCGTGCCAATTTGAAGTAGTTGGGATGTCCCTTTCCATTAAATTTTATAATGTATAAAATTTAAAAATGAGATTAAAGTAGTCTTCCATTTTAACATGGAATGGACACACTTCACGTTATTTGAGCATTGGGCAGAACAATTAATCGGAGGAATTAGCTTTTTCTGCCCAATTAAATGGAGGAAGTGGCTTTTTCAAAATGTATCTATGGCTGACACTCTTTAATTACATTTTATAATATATAAAATTCATAAAAATCTAAAAAATATTGCCGACAACTTGTGTTTATCTTCATTTCTCAAAATCTTTGAAAAACTGAAATAGCTTATCGAATTCTCGTGTGCTAGCTTGTACATCATATTCAACCATGTTCTTCAATCTCTCAATATCATAAACCAATTACATCTCATTTATACTCTCAAATTTTTTTGCTCATTTCATATCAAAATTTCAGAAACAAAGTACCAACTTTAAGATTTAATAGTGAACTTTATAGAACTAAACTTGAACCGATAACAAAGTTCACTTACCAATTATATTCAAAAAATTCCTAAGTAAATTACTTGATATTATTATATTTGACATTCATGCTTTTTACACAAACATTCAAAAAAAAGAGAGAAAAATTCGAAAAGTTCATGAAATCAGAAAAAAATGAAAAACACATATATTCAAGGCAGGAGTATGAGGACTCTGATACCAAATATTAAAGTTCTCTGGAAAATCATGTTTCTATACATTGATTAACATGATAGAAAAATATAATAAATATGCGAAAACAGATCGAGATGAGTCAATATCGAGACCCTGGCTTGATGAAGCTGAAAGGACAAATCAAAGAAGGAAAACCATCATATCTCCAAATAGATGACAAAGGAATCATGGGGATGAAAGGACGATTATGTGTATTTGACATTGATAATCTTCTATAAGAAGTGATGTGTGAGACACACAAATCACAATTTTCAGTCCACCTCGATAGTACCAAGATGTACAGACACTTGAAGAAAAATTTATAGTGGGGTGGAATGAAAAAACGTTGCAATATTTGTCTCTAAGTGTCACGTGTGCCAACAAGTCAAAGCTGAAAATCAAAGACTTAAGGGACTTCTTCAACCATTGGAAATCCAAGAATGGAAATGAGAATATATTTCAATGAACTTTGTAGTCGGTTTACCAAAGTCTAGATAAAGTCGTGATGATATATGGGTAATTGTAGATAGACTCTCCAAATCTGTGTACGTCTTACTAGTCCGCATGAGCAATGATCTGGAAAAACTGACCACCTTATACATGAATAATATCGTACGATTACATAAAGTTCAAACTAGCATACTATCAGATGGAGACCCTAGGTTTGTGTCTCGTTTTGAAGAGCTTTTAATAAGCTATGGAGACTAAAGTCGCTTGCTTTTATGTCTTCAAATTTTCGGAACATATGCATGCATTGAGATGCATTTGTCTTGCATGCTTACAAAATATGTGGCCTTCACAATTATCTTTAGCCGTTGAATGATTGTAAGTATTATGATTTTCTCCAATTTTAATCTTTTTGAGTACGTCAACTCACTGTAGTCTGTAGATAGTGTATTATTGTTCTGATGAGTTGTGTGCTTAAGACCTTAAATGTTAATATTTATAGACACCCTCGTACCATCAATAAGCAAGATCAGAGCTAAAGAGTCGCGTCTCATAAGTCTAAATTGAGACAACACAATTTTACTACGGTGGTGGTTGCTTCCAACTCAATTATTTATCTTTTCATCGTCATATTAGTCTATGACTTGTCCAAATTCAAATCTTTCTCATATAAGCTGCATGGCGAGGGGGAGGGGGGTTGCAACTTGCAAGCTGTCATTACTCGGTTTTCTGGTCATAATCAGCCTCTTAAATGGATTGTCAGAGTCCGATATACCATGTGACAAGAAGTGGTCAAATGTACCCTTTTAAATTTCCGAAAAAATGAGGTTAATGGCGACTGAATGAATTTCAAAAAATTGTGGTGCAAATTTACAAAATGAGTGAAAATTGTCAGGTTTCGAAATTTTGGGTACTGCAAATCTCTGTCTACACAAAAAATCTAGCTATAATTAAAAAAACAAAAACTTGTGTGAAACGGTCATATTTTGTGAAACGGATCTTTTATTTGGGTCATCCATGAAAAAATATTACTTTTTATGCTAAGTGTATTACTTTTTATTGTAAATATCAGTAGGGTTGATCCGTCTCACAGATAAAGATACATAAAATCATGTCACAAGAGACCTACTCAATTAAAAATTAAGAAATTTCCACGATGACGACAAGTCCACAAAGAAGAGTCTCCAAATTAAAAATTAGGAAAATTTCGTGGAAATTGAAATTTCCACAAGTCCACACAGAAAGACTTGAAAGTTGGGTCAACTCCGACCCTCCAGCTAGCTAAGGGAAGGATTATTTTTATAAAGTTGAGGTCTCTTGCTTCTTGTAATCCTTATCCTCTTCTCCTACCAAGTGATTTTATTTTCCAAGAAAGAAATAATAATAATGGATCTCAACATATGAGGTATAATTCTTCTTCTATCATGTTTGATTCTTTTACAAACCATTTTCCTCTTAATTTCTTTGTAGAATTCTATCTCCAATTCTACTCCACCACTGAAGTTACCTTCATTTGATCTTTGTATCTTGCAGCATAACAACAACGTACGTATATACGAGGACTTGAATGAATAAAAATGGCAGAGAGTGCGGCATCGTTTCTCTTCAATCAGCTTACTCTCTTCCTCCAACAGGAGCAAGAATTGCTTGGAGGGATCGGAGACAATGCCGTGTATATTCGAGATGAATTGGGACAGATGAGGGCATTTCTTCGAGCTGCTGATGAGAAAGAAGAAACTGATCCCCAACTCAAAGAATGGGTCAAGAAAGTGCGCGAGATCACTTACGACACTGAAGATGTCCTCGAAAGATACATGCTCAAACTAGCCCATTTACATTGTGATGCAGATGGATACAAACGATACGTCAAAAAGATGTGTGCCTCGGTAAAAAAAGTGATACTTCGCCATCAAATTGCATCTGAATTCCGAAAAATCAAGTTAAGAATGGAAAATGTTGCCACGACTCAACTGAGATTCAAAGACATTTATGGTTTCAAGAATCAAGAGTCAAGCAGTAGCAGTAAAACGTATGACACACGAGGTGATGCGCTTCTATTGGAAGAAGAAGAGGTTGTGGGCATTGAAGAACCAAAGAAACAGCTGGTCGAGTGGCTTAAGCAGACTGATGATGGGCTTATGGTCATTTCAGTGGTTGGCATGGGTGGGTTGGGGAAAACAACCCTTGTTAAAAAGATCTATGATGATTCATCAGTAAAATCCAATTTCGATTGCCATGTGTGGGTTACTGTTTCAGAGAATATCGACTTAGATCGTCTTTTGCGGGACATGATTAACCAGCTTGTTAGCGAAGCCAAGCTACAACCACCAGAAAATCTGGAAGCAATGAATGGCGACGGAATGAAAGAATATGTTTATAAGTTTCTCAAGGATAAAACTTACATGATTGTCCTAGATGATGTTTGGAAAGTCCATGTATGGGAATCCATCAGGTATTCATTTCCAAGAAATAATGCTCGTGGCCGCATCATCATCACGACTCGCTTATACAACATAGGCAATGCCGCTTGTATCGAGACCGGTGGCCATTTGTATAATTTAGCTCCTTTGAATGCTGAAAATTCGGAAAAATTGTTTTACAGAAAGGCATTTCCAGGAAACTCATGTCCTTCCTATTTAAACGAAATCTCGAAAAGCATCTTAAAGAGATGCGAGGGCTTGCCGCTTGCAATTGTTGTGATTGGTGGGCTCCTAGCAACCAAGAACAACAATTTTGAAGATTGGAAAATATTAGAGCGCACCATTGGTCTTGAATTAGAGGGAGACTATCTCAAAAGGCTGAACAAACTACTGTCTCTCAGTTATTATGACTTGCCATACTATCTCAAAGCATGCTTCTTATACTTGAGCATCTTTCCAGAAGATTATTTGCTCGAAAAGTGGGAGTTAATTCGTATATGGATAGCAGAAGGTTTTGTGGAGCCAAAAGATGGAAAGACACGGGAAGAAATCGCAGAGACCTATCTTAGTGAGCTTCTCAACAGAAGTCTAATCGGGGTAGCAGAAACATCTCTTGATGGAACCACCCCAGAATCGTTTCGTATCCATGACATTCTACGTGAATACATCATTTCGAAATCTAGAGAACAAAATCTGTTTACAGGAACTAGCGAAGGAGAGATGATTCGTCCTGATAAGATCCGACGCATGGCAATTCATAAAGGGACAGACAATGTAAAGTATCTTCGCTCTTTGTTTTGGTTGGATTTTTCAGAATATTCAGAATCAGTAGTACTCGTCTTCCATGAGGTTTTGGGGCATTGCAGGATATTGAAGGTATTGAGTCTAAGAAATGCTCCAATAGATAGCATCCCAAATGATGTATTCAAACAATATCACCTCAAATATCTCGACTTAAGTGGAACAAATATCTCTGTCATTCCAAAATCAATCGGAAATCTTCAAATCCTAGAGACGTTAAATCTCGACCGATCCAAAGTGACAGAATTCCCCGTTGAGATTCTGAAGCTTCGCAAACTTCGGCATATCCTAGTAGGAACGTCCTACAGCACAAATCCAGTCTCAGTTGTTGCACAAGGCTGTAAGGCGCCATATGAAATAGGATCTTACTTGACATCCTTACAAACGCTTCGTGGGATAGATGCAGACGAAGAAGATGGTATTAAAATAGTGCAACAAGTAGGGAAGCTAACTCAACTCCGAAGTTTGGGCATCACAAAACTGAGAAGAGAAGATGGAAGGGATCTTTGCTTGTCGCTAGTGAATCTCACCAACCTGCGGGAGCTTGACATTTCATCCATTAATGAGGATGAGGTGATTGATTTGGATCACTCTTTGTCTTCTCTACCTTTGCCATTTCTTCGTATGATTTGTCTGTGCGGACGTTTGGAGAAGCTTCCTCGGTGGGCATATTCGCTTCATGGGCTTGCTGTACTAGGACTATGGGGGAGTAGACTAAAAGAGGATCCGTTAGAACACCTCGGAGATTTGCCCAATCTGGTACGCCTAGAGATTGCTATATTTGCATATGAAGGCGAAGAATTGATTTTCAAGAGCAGAAAATTTCAGAAGCTTGAAACATTGTGTCTAGGGAAATTAAGAGGGTTGAGATGTGTGAGAGTGGAGAAGGATTCCATGCCTCGCCTGGCACGATTGGATTTATGGGATTGTGAACGAATGGAGGAGTTGCCGGAGGGCATCGAGCATTTAATCAATCTTCAGCATGTGGAATTCGTGAATATGTCAGAGAAATTCAATGGAGGGCATATGTGGAAGCTTGCGCACGTCCCCAGAGTTGAGATTTGGGAAAAGGGTGTTATTTTAAACAAATGATTTAGATTTTTTTTATTTATCTTTTCATTATGTAATTAAATTAATTAAAGTTTAGAAATGGCTCATTGTTGAATTGTGAAATTTTTTTGTGCCTAATTAATTGTTTTTTTTCTTCATGTTTTCGTTAATTTTTTTTTTTTTTTTACGTTGGATATAGCTTATGCATCTTAAAAAATATTTTTGCAAATGTTTATATTTAAAAATTACTTTAATAAAATATGGTCAAAAAATTTATTGTGATATACTTTTTTTATAAAAAAAATTTGATTTTTAAATATTTTTACTTGTGACCGCTGACTAGAATTTATATGTTTAAATAAAAAATTTTGCCACCAACATTTTTTTGTGGTTTATATTTATAAATTATTTGAATAAAACACGGTAAAGATAATTGTGATTAAAGCCGTCAATTTGGGTTGGGTCCATCGGTTTGACCCACACCTCCAAACAATTTAAGTAGGTTGTGTTGAAATTTTTTCATGTTTGACATATTATGGGCCTTGAAAAAATAAGGAACAATAAATTCAAGCAAACGAATACACAATGTCTGGAAACCAGAATTATGTGGTAGCGGGAATTAAAATATAAATCAATAAATTTTTAGTGAATTTATCGATGTTAATATGCATAACAAATCTTATATCATAATATATAAAATTTCAACCTTATAAATGAAATAAGTCAAGCATATATGAAATATTCAAAATTTCATTACAAATACAATCAAGTAATTTATTGTAATTGTGTTTTATTCAACAAGAATTCTTGTCAAACTCGGTGATTGTGGATTTAACATCTATTAAATCAGCAAACTAAAGAGCGCGTCAATCAAACTAATTGAGTGACCATATATTGTTGAATTTCCTGATTATTTTTTTATCTTGATAATTTTTTTCATTTATTGTTTTAAATAATAAGACACTGTTACTATAACAAAATACACGAATTTTTTTTAAATGTTCATAAAAACTCAATCACTAACTCATGCGGAAAAATAATTATCAATTTGCTATATTGAAAACATTCTAAGTAATTCTACACATGTTCTGAAAATCTTCTAATTAATTAAGAAAGATTCATTTATTATAATCATATTTAATCTTTTTGGACTAACACCATTTGTTTCATATGATATTCATCACAATTGTTTATTACTATGTTAATCTTTAAATCTGAATTATGTTGTATATATTTGTTAAAAAAGTTCTTAAATAATGATCAATACATTTATTTGACACTTCAATATTAATATTTTAAAATATATTAATTTTATATGTATATTGTATGCGTGCAACACTTCTAATCTTGATTAAAAAAATTCAATAAAAATTCTAAATATGAATTAGGTAGAACATAAAAAATTACACAATTAAACAAAAGACAGAAAATATAATTAAATAATTGTCTATTACCTATAAATTACTAATATCGACTTCTAAAAATTGAATTTGGTGAGAGTGGATGTCACTATTTACTAAAAAAATCAAAGGCTAATGTTTGAATGAGTCATACTGGTTGACTGCCACACTGCGAAGTTAGTGGAGTAAAAATGAACGAAAAATGAGTTAATAAAAAAAATATAATGGGTTAAGCTGAATGAAACTCATATATACAAGTATCTCACTTGATAAGTAGTTAACTCATCTTCTGTTTTGTCATTGCACAAAATGAGAGTTCATGCATTGTGGCTAATTTTTTCTAAACACCTAAGCTTAAATTTGATCAATTAATCAAAGAATTATTATACTTTGTATACAACAAAATAGATTAATACATTTGAAGATAGAAAAAGTAATGTATTGACAACGATAAAAAAAAATTGTTAGAATTAACAATGTGATTATCTAATATCAATATATATTAAATTTAACATCCTATATTCGAAAATATGTTTATTGAGATAAAGACTATGATGATAAACTAAAAATAATATTTTAATTATCATTGTAATGTAAAAATAATGTGATCGTTGTTCAGAATCAGAAACTGATGTACTTCGACTTTTTCATTGAATTATATAAACAATTCTTTCAATATTTTTAGTTGGATAAACATGTTAAATCTATTTAAAATAAATAGTAGAATTTAATTATGAGTAGGAATATATTAATTCAATTTTCAATTTGGACTTCTTGTCAACATGCTATTTTTTCTGATTTTTCTTTTATTTTAAAATATAAATTATAAAATAGATGAAAATGATTTTTTTCTCTACTACTTATGTGGAATTTCAACTATATACTTTACTCAGATGTCTTATAAATTTGTATGATAAAAAAGTTATTTACATAAACTTATTTGTTAGGTACAATAATTGATCATGTTTGGTATAATAATTGAAATGTTGTGCTTGAGCTGTCGTCTTATTTAAAAATTTGAGTTGCATCATTATCATCATTTATAACTTTTGGTAAAACAGTACATTAGATCTTATAATTGGTATCAGAGCTAAAGTCACGAGTTTGATTATCATTGATGGCAATTATTAGGAGAGAGATTGTTGGGTACAATAATTGTTCCTGCTGGGTAGGCGCTTGAGCGGTTGTATGGTTTAAAGGATTTGACTTGTATCGTAGCCATCAGCTATAGCTTTTGGTAAAGCGGCAAATGTTCGGTCCTACATTATTCGATAGTAAAATTAGAAGAAACAAATTGCATCAACTTTTAGTTTTTACTCGATTTTTAAATTTAGAAGCATTCTTCAGTTTTCAGATATTGTTGTAGATTTAATTATAATTGATTCTTTTCAAATTGAAGAAATACACAATAAAACTCATGTAAGTATTATTAACAAAAACATTTAAATGAAATATTGGATTTGTCGATCATCAAAATAAGAAATAAACAAAGTTTGATCATTGAGTGAGAAATGAGATATTTGAAGAAAGTTATAATTGTCACAATGAAATAGTGCACCTACATGCATTTATCACTGTATTTTGCAACTAAAAGGTCAAAAAAATTTGCACCTATTATTTTTATATCATATTTAAAGTAATTATGAATCCAAATTTTCATTATTTGCGTTGGTATTTCTTATAAAAAAATCATTGTGAATCAATTGAGTTTGAAATTCTTATATCTATGTATATCACATCTTAATATATGAGCTTAAGTCCAAGTAATAAAAAAATACAAAATGAACTTATTCATCTTTAATGTACACAAATCATATAGTAAAAATATATGTCGATTAAAACAATGAAGTAGAGTATATGTTCACATGCATTATTTCTAGTGTACCTAAAAAGAGAATACCTTTTCGTCATCTTCATGTTGGCAAAATGATTAACCACCAGAAATAGAGATAACTTGTAAAAGTATTTGTGTATATTTTCTTTGTACTACAACTTACGTATATTCTCCGGAAAAAGTTCAGTTCATAATCATAGACAGAATTGTCTTTTCCAAGTATTTCATCGAAAATTTACATTTCAAATACTTGACCATTTTAGTAAACTTTTCAAGAGTACTAAGCTGAATCTATCACATGTATCATGATCATCTTAATTCGTGTAATGACATGTTGTTCTATTTAAATTATAGTTTTGAAGGTTAAATCCAATTTACTTCAAATCATATATATATATATATATATATATATATATATATATATATATATATATATATATATATATATATATTACGACACATGAAATTATTTTCTCATAGCCGACTTTGGTTTAGAAGCTTTGAGCTAAAATGTGCTCATATGTCACATGTCATTTGTTAATCATTTTATTGACATTTACTACAAATTGTAGTTTTAAATACTCGCTATTTTTCTTTAACGGAGTAATTCTTCGCTTCAGACAAATTGTATAAATTGTTCAACTAGAACATCAGGTTATTACCAGATAGTCATTGCTCAGGAGGATCAGGAGAAGACAACTTTTACATGCCCCTTTGGAACATTTGCCTACAGACATATGCCTTTTGGACTTTGTAATTGTAATGCCCAAGATTTTATATCATGTTAAATTACGATTATAGATGTTTAATCGAGATGAGTATGGAATACTAATTTAATGTGATTATTAAAGGGCTATTACGAGACCAATCGGGCCAAGCATATGAATTTCATAATATGTGGACAGAGAGTCTGGCGCCCGAGCGGTAGTTTTTGACCGCTCGAGCCCCAGTGTTCATCACAAATATGTTCCGGGACAAAGGTGCATTTTGAAATTTCTCGGGCAGTGAGGGCCGCGCCCGAGCGGTAGATTCCAACCGCCCGAGCGCCAAAGGATGCATTTCGATAGTGCTTGGGCAGAAAAGATCGCGCCCGAGCGGTACATTATTACCGCCCGAGCGCCGACCAAGCCACAAGAAAAGCGTGGACAGAACCTACCGCGCTCGAGCGGTAGATTTGCACCGCTCGAGCGCCGCTTAAGAATGGAGAAAAGTGCCACGTTTCAAAGACATGCAAAGTTTGGATATATATATGTTTATACGACAATATTTGTAATCTCAGAAGAAAAGAGAAGCTCAGGAAACTTTCGAAAAATCCTTACGCCTTTATATTTCAATCCGTCCGTTAGATTTTAAATCCGACTTCGGTACCGTGTTCCTAGCAACGTAGGCTTCTACTGGACGTAAGTTTTACTACGTTTTGACATGTTTTGAAATTATGATGTTGTTAGAATTGAATACACGTCATATATGTTGTTCTTGACATGTTAGACAGCGTAGAATCGAAGTCAGATTAAGATACGGATTGAATATGGAATTGTTATGAACTTCGGAATGAAATTGACTAGAATTGATATCAGATGTGTATCGTGGTTGATTGTAAATGATTGGAATTGGTACAGACTGATATAGAATTATCAGTATCGCAAGACTGTACTGTTGTACTGTCAGAATTTGATAAAACAAAGATACTGTGATTTGATTAGAATATTGATACAGAATATATTGATATTGTCATTGCCAGATTGAACAGTGATAGACTTTGAAGCAAGACTTCGATTGTATCAGAAAGACAGCAAGAAAGGTATAAATAAATGTTGATTCGGGATTGCACAACTCGAGTTAAGTTTGACTTGAGTTTCCCTAAATCACATACTTTATTTTATTGCATAGATATTTGCTGATTATCAGATTGATATGTTAATGAATTGACTTAGAATAGAGTCAGAGTCCGAGTCTAGGGCAGACAGCCTAGCTAGGGCAGAACCGCCGAGTCTTTCTCAGAACCGATAAGATTCTAGACTTACGGTGTATCGAAGAGCTTCAGATGTAGATCGACGTCTATCTCAGACACATTCGATACAGCATACCAAAGTCTAAATTAGATTGGGATCCCTAGATTTGAGATAAGATAAGATTAGATCACGAGTCATTGATTCATGTAGTCAGATTAGATACATGTTTCGATGTTTGTTTATGCTTTTATATATGTTTATATGATTGCATTTAATACATTGTTTATACTGGGATATTTATATCTCACCGGAATTATCCGGCTGTTGTCTTGTTTGTATGTGTGCATGACAACAGGTGGGACAGGTACAGGGTCACAGAGATGAAGACAGACTGAGATTAGAGTGGTGATACCGGACTTGGACTAGAACTAGGGTTTAAACACTTGATAGTATTTGTTGAACCTGAGCATGTATGATTGTATATTTTATCAGAGTGATACTTTTATACTGATATGTATAGTAGTTTGATTCCATTACCTTCCGCATTTAAAAAAAAAAAAAAAATTTAGACCCTGTTTATTATAATTGATTTAGTCCCAATGACGATTAAGAACATGATTAGCGTCCGGATCCCCACAACAGGTGGTATCAGAACGATAGATCCTTTAGATTGAGATAGAAGAGGCTAGTGAGCGGGGTAGACTGAGTTTTCTTTCCTGCTTTTGAATGCTAGCATGTCTTACTGCCTTATTACATGTTACTTCTTTATCTGATTTGATATAGTAATATGTTTTGTTGAGATTGGATCAGTACTGATTCTAGATCAGCAGTAAGATGATCAGAGGAGGATTGAAACAGAATTGTGGTATTTGGTATTAATCTATTTGATTATCAGATATGCCTCCGAGACGAGTACCAGAACAGGGAAGTACATCAAATACTCCAATGAATGTCACACCGACTCCAATGGAAACGTTATTGAAACGTTTTCAGTCATTTCATCCGCCGACCTTGAAAGGCACAGAGAACGCTATAGAGTGTGAGAGTTGGCTCGATGATATAGAGATGTTGTTCGAATCCTTGGAGTATACAGATGAGAAGAGGGTGAAATTAGTTGGACACCAGTTACGCGACGTTGCTAAGGACTGGTGGATTACGAGGAAGAGAGCCATGGAGCATAGAGGTACGAACATTACCTGGAATATATTTAGAACTGAATTTTATCAACGATTCTTTCCAGTGTCGTACCGGAAGGACAAGGGGGCGGAGTTTGCCAATCTAAAGCAAGGACAGATGAACATAGAGGAGTACGTGTCAAAGTTCTCCTCCTTGCTGAAATTTGCTCCACATGTGGCTGACAGCGAAGAAGCTACTGCTGACAAGTTCATTAATGGCCTGAACCCCGACATTTTAACATTGGTGAACACAGGGCGACCGGATAATTTTACTGATGCCCTGAACAGAGCCAAGGGAGCAGAAGCCGGTCTGATGAGACAGAAAGGAGCTTCATTTGTGCCTCCAGCACCGAGACCACAGCAACCACCTCCCAGATTTGAGAGTGGCAGCAGTAGTGGAGGAAAGAAAGAATTTTTGAAAGCCAGGGGAAAGCAATTCAAGAAATCTGGCAGTAGTTCTTCCAGCTCCGGTGGTTCCAGACTGAGCCAGAATTACACTGGAGTTTATTGCAAGACTTGCGGAGGAAGACATGCAACCGAGCAATGCCAGGGAGTGACTGGTAGTTGCAATGTTTGTAAACAGCCGGGACACTTTGCTAAAGTGTGTCCCCAGAGAGGTTCCCAAAGATCGCAGGGGGCCGAGTCATCGGGATCAGCAGCACAGACTGAGAGACGATCCGCTGCTGTTCATACATTCCAGCCAGCACCAGCTCAGTCACAGCAGAGGCCAGGAGGAAGCCAGACAGTTGGTCAGCCTCTGAGACAGCAGGCCAGAGTCTTCGCTTTGACAGAGGAGCAGGCCCAGGAAGCACCAGATGACGTGGTGGCAGGTAACTGTTCTTTATGTGGTTATCCTGCTTACGTATTAATTGATACCGGTGCTTCACACACATTTATTTCAGAACGATTTGCATTGAGTCATGCATTGCCTGTAGAGTCGTTAGCTACTGTAGTGTCTGTCTCTTCTCCGTTGGGGATGTGTTTGATATCCGTGAATTCGGTTAACCATTGTGTACTACAGTATGACGGGCATGAGATTGAGTTAGATTGCATCGTACTTGGGTTGTCAGATTTTGATTGTATTATCGGTGTTGATATGCTAACCAAGTACAGAGCGATAGTTGATTGTTTCCACAAGATAGTGAGATTCAGACCAGATATGGCTGAAGAGTGGAAATTTTACGGTAAGGGTTCTAGATCGAGAATTCCTTTAGTATCCGTATTATCTATGACTCGATTATTACAGAAAGGAGCAGAAGGGTTCCTTGTATATTCAGTAGATTTACTGAAGTCGAGTCCAGGATTGGCAGATCTGCCAGTGGTACGTGAGTTTGCTGACGTCTTCCCAGATGAGATCCCGGGATTACCTCCAGTTAGAGAGATGGACTTCAGCATTGAACTGATGCCAGGTACAGTACCGATTTCTAGAGCTCCGTACAGAATGGCACCAGTTGAATTGAAAGAATTGAAGGAGCAGTTGGAAGATTTACTGGCCAAGGGGTACATCAGACCGAGTGTGTCTCCTTGGGGTGCTCCAGTACTGTTTGTAAGGAAGAAAGATGGATCGATGAGACTCTGCATCGAATATCGGCAACTGAACAAGGCAACGATAAAGAATAAATATCCTTTGCCTCGTATAGATGATTTATTTGATCAGTTGCAGGGTTCTTCAGTATATTCCAAAATCGATTTGAGATCGGGATATCATCAGCTGAGAGTCAGAGATTCTGATATCTCAAAGACAGCATTCAGAACCAGGTATGGGCACTATGAATTTATTGTCATGCCGTTTGGTCTGACGAATGCTCCCGCTGTATTCATGGGATTGATGAACCGTATCTTCCAGAAATATCTCGATGATTTTGTGATTATTTTCATCGATGATATTTTGATTTATTCAAAGAATATGAGTGAGCATGCTGAGCATTTAAGAACTGTGTTGCAAATTCTAAGGGCTGAGAAGTTATATGCTAAACTGTCGAAATGTGAGTTTTGGCTAAGACATGTAGTATTTCTGGGTCATATTATATCAGGAGATGGTATATCAGTTGATCCCAGTAAAGTGGAAGCCGTGATTTCTTGGCCAAGACCGACATCAGTACCTGAAATTCGCAGTTTTATGGGTTTAGCGAGATACTACCGTCGTTTCATTAAAGATTTCTCGAGTATAGCTAAACCAATTACTCAGCTGACTCAGAAGAATGCTCCATTTGTTTGGTCTGAAGAATGTGAGACCAGTTTTTTGGAGTTGAAGAAGAGGTTGACCAGTGCACCGGTGTTGACTATTCCCTCCGGTACTGGTGATTTTGTGGTTTATTGCGACGCTTCTCACAGAGGGTTGGGATGTGTGCTGATGCAACGAGGGCATGTTATTGCCTATGCCTCAAGACAGCTTAAACCACATGAGACTCGCTATCCAATTCATGACCTAGAATTGGCAGCCATTGTCTTTGCATTAAAGATATGGCGACACTAGCTTTATGGTGAAAAGTTTGAGATATATTCTGATCATAAGAGTTTGAAATATCTGTTTTCACAATCTGAATTGAATATGAGACAGCGAAGATGGCTTGATTTGCTTAAAGATTTTGATTGTGAAATCAAATACTATCCAGGAAAGTCTAATGCAGCAGCTGATGCGCTGAGTCGAAAGGTATGTTCTTTATCCTTATCGACGATTGGTGTTTCAAATTTGATAGAAGACTGTTGTTTGTCCGGATTAGAATTTGAAACAGATTATAGACCGTTGAGACTTTATACGGTGCAAGTAGAACCAGAGCTGATTATGAGAATTAAGGCAGCTCAGCAAAGTGATCAGAATGTACAGAAATCACTATCGATGGTTAGAGCAGGACATCGATCAGAGTATCAAGTACGTGATAACGTTTTGTATGTGACTAATCGTCTAGTGGTGCCAAATATTTCAGATTTGAAACGACAGATATTTTCAGAAGCGCACAACAGTCGATTTAGCATTCATCATGGTGGCAGAAAGATGTATAACGATTTGAAAAGACAGTTCTGGTGGAAACAAATGAAGACTGACATCGCCGAATTTGTTTCCAAATGTCTGAATTGCCAACAGGTGAAAGCAGAAAGAAAGAAACCCGGAGGATTATTACAGAGTTTGTCCATTCCTGAATGGAAATGAGATCATATTTCCATGGATTTTGTGACGCAACTGCCGCGTTCCTCCAAAGGTTGTGATGCGATTTGGGCCGTGATTGACAGATTGACCAAATCCGCATGTTTTATACCGTACAAGATGACGTACAGATTTGACCAGATGGCAGAGATCTATGTCAGAGAAGTGGTCAGATTGCACGGAGTGCCGAAGTCAATTGTATCAGATCATGATCCACGATTTACTTCGCACTTCTGGCAGAGTTTGCAGCAGGCTCTCGATACGAAGTTACATCTGAGTACCGCATATCATCCACAGACCGACGGACAGTCAGAGCGGACTATCCAGACACTGGAGGATATGCTGAGAGCAGTAGTGCTAGATTTTGGCACTAATTGGCAAGATGCATTGCCTCTTTGTGAGTTTTCGTACAACAACAGCTATCAGACGAGTATTGAGATGGCACCATTCGAAGCGTTGTACGGAAAGAAGTGTAGATCCCCTCTCTATTGGGATGATATCTCTGAAGTACCTGAGATTGGACCAGACATGATCAGAGATATGACAGAAAAAGTGAAGCTAATTCGAAAGAAAATGAAGGCAGCACAAGACAGACAGGCCAAATATGCCAATGTTCGACGTAGACCGTTGGTATTTGAAGTAGGAGACCGAGTATTTCTAAAGATTTCACCTTTCAGAGGAGTTGTCAGATTTGGCAAGAAAGGGAAATTGTCTCCGCGATACATTGGGCCTTACGAGATTCTCGAGAAGATAGGAGATCATGCCTATCGACTCGCTTTACCGCCTTCATTATCTGGAATACATGATGTCTTTCATGTATCATTATTGAGGAAGTACCTTCCTGATGCTTCACATGCTATACAACCAGACGAGGCCGAGCTTTATGAGACATTGAGCTATGTCGAAAAACCGATTCAGATCATTGATCGTAAAGAAAAACATCTCAGAACGAAGACGATTCCACTTGTGAAAGTGCAATGGACTCGTCATGGTGTAGAAGAAGCAACTTGGGAGACTGAATCAGATATGAGACAAGAATTCCCAGAGTTGTTTCGATGATGTAAATTTTGATACAGTTCTGTATATACTCCTTGTTGATATAATGAAATGCCTAAGATTTCGAGGACGAAATCGTATCTTAGGGGGGGAGAAATGTAATGCCCAAGATTTTATATCATGTTAAATTACGATTATAGATGTTTAATCGAGATGAGTATGGAATACTAATTTAATGTGATTATTAAAGGGCTATTACGAGACCAATCGGGCCAAGCATATGAATTTCATAATATGTGGACAGAGAGTCTGGCGCCCGAGCGGTAGTTTTTGACCGCTCGAGCGCCAGTGTTCATCACAAATATGTTCCGGGCCAAAGGTGCATTTTGAAATTTCTCGGGCAGTGAGGGCCGCGCCCGAGCGGTAGATTCCAACCGCCCGAGCGCCAAAGGATGCATTTCGATAGTGCTTGGGCAGAAAAGGTCGCGCCCGAGCGGTACATTATTACCGCCCGAGCGCCGACCAAGCCACAAGAAAAGCGTGGACAGAACCTACCGCGCTCGAGCGGTAGATTTGCACCGCTCGAGCGCCGCTTAAGAATGGAGAAAAGTGCCACGTTTCAAAGACATGCAAAGTTTGGATATATATATGTTTATACGACAATATTTGTAATCTCAGAAGAAAAGAGAAGCTCAGGAAACTTTCGAAAAATCCTTACGCCTTTATATTTCAATCCGTCCGTTAGATTTTAAATCCGACTTCGGTACCGTGTTCCTAGCAACGTAGGCTTCTACTGGACGTAAGTTTTACTACGTTTTGACATGTTTTGAAATTATGATGTTGTTAGAATTGAATACACGTCATATATGTTGTTCTTGACATGTTAGACAGCGTAGAATCGAAGTCAGATTAAGATACGGATTGAATATGGAATTGTTATGAACTTCGGAATGAAATTGACTAGAATTGATATCAGATGTGTATCGTGGTTGATTGTAAGTGATTGGAATTGGTACAGAATGATATAGGATTATCAGTATCGCAAGACTGTACTGTTGTACTGTCAGAATTTGATAAAACAAAGATACTGTGATTTGATTAGAATATTGATACAGAATATATTGATATTGTCATTGCCAGATTGAACAGTGACAGACTTTGAAGCAAGACTTCGATTGTATCAGAAAGACAGCAAGAAAGGTATAAATAAATGTTGATTCAGGATTGCACAACTCGAGTTAAGTTTGACTTGAGTTTCCCTAAATCACATACTTTATTTTATTGCATAGATATTTGCTGATTATCAGATTGATATGTTAATGAATTGACTTAGAATAGAGTCAGAGTCCGAGTCTAGGGCAGACAGCCTAGCTAGGGCAGAACCGCCGAGTCTTTCTCAGAACCGATAAGACTCTAGACTTACGGTGTATCGAAGAGCTTCAGATGTAGATCGACGTCTATCTCAGACACATTCGATACAGCATACCAAAGTCTAAATTAGATTGGGATCCCTAGATTTGAGATAAGATAAGATTAGATCACGAGTCATTGATTCATGTAGTCAGATTAGATACATGTTTCGATGTTTGTTTATGCTTTTATATATGTTTATATGATTGCATTTAATACATTGTTTATACTGGGATATTTATATCTCACCGGAATTATCCGGCTGTTGTCTTGTTTGTATGTGTGCATGACAACAGGTGGGACAGGTACAGGGTCACAGAGATGAAGACAGACTGAGATTAGAGTGGTGATACCGGACTTGGACTAGAGCTAGGGTTTAAACACTTGATAGTAGTTGTTGAACCTGAGCATGTATGATTGTATATTTTATCAGAGTGATACTTTTATACTGATATGTATAGTAGTTTGATTCCATTACCTTCCGCATTTTTAAAAAAAAAAAAAAATTTAGACCCTGTTTATTATAATTGATTTAGTCCCAATGACGATTCAGAACATGATTAGCGTCCGGATCCCCACAACAGGTGGTATCAGAGCGATAGATCCTTTAGATTGAGATAGAAGAGGCTAGTGAGCGGGGTAGACTGAGGTTTTCTTTCCTGCTTTTGAATGCTAGCATGTCTTACTGCCTTATTACATGTTACTTCTTTATCTGATTTGATATAGTAATATGTTTTGTTGAGATTGGATCAGTACTGATTCTAGATCAGCAGTAAGATGATCAGAGGAGGATTGAAACAGAATTGTGGTATTTGGTATTAATCTATTTGATTATCAGATATGCCTCCGAGACGAGTACCAGAACAGGGAAGTACATCAAATACTCCAATGGATGTCACACCGACTCCAATGGAAACGTTATTGAAACGTTTTCAGTCATTTCATCCGCCGACCTTGAAAGGCACAGAGAACGCTATAGAGTGTGAGAGTTGGCTCGATGATATAGAGATGTTGTTCGAATCCTTGGAGTATACAGATGAGAAGAGGGTGAAATTAGTTGGACACCAGTTACGTGACGTTGCTAAGGACTGGTGGATTACGAGGAAGAGAGCCATGGAGCATAGAGGTACGAACATTACCTGGAATATATTTAGAACTGAATTTTATCAACGATTCTTTCCAGTGTCGTACCGGAAGGACAAGGGGGCGGAGTTTGCCAATCTAAAGCAAGGACAGATGAAAATAGAGGAGTACGTGTCAAAGTTCTGAGAAGATTGCTCAAAGATTGCTCTACCGATGTCCATGTTGCTCCAAAAAGATGTACCTTTCGAGTTTTGAGAAGATTGCAAGGAGGCTTTAAACAAGCTAAAAAACATGTTGACCATAGCGCCTATTATCCAACCACCTGACTGGAATTTGCCCTTTGAAATCATGTGTGATGCGAGCAATTATGCTGTGGGGACTGTTCTAGCCAGAAAGTTGATAAGAAGAGTCACGTCATATACTATGCCTCAAGAACATTGGACTCTGCGCAGTGCAATTACACCACTACAGAAAAAGAGCTTTTAGCAATTATTTTTTCTTTAGAAAAATTTCGATCATATTTGCTAGGCTCTAAAGTAATTGTGTTTTCTGATCATGCAACATTGAAATATCTGTTGACAAAAAAGGAGTCAAAACCGAGGTTGATAAGGTGGATACTCTTACTCCAAAAATTCAACATCGAGATCAAGGATCGGAAAGGAATTGAGAATCCAGTAGTTGATCATCTGAGTAGGTTAGTGAACGAAGATAATGTTTTGTCTGTTTTCAAATTTTTTCCTGATAAGCAACTATTTCAAGTGAAAGGTATGAATCCCTGGTATGCAGACAAAGTTAATTATTTGGTTACCGGAATTTTACTTAATGATTGACTTTCTGTCATAATTATGCATGTGGTGGCCATTTTGGACCGAAACGGACGGCTAGGAAAATTTTGGATTGTGGTTTATATTGGGAAACAATTTTTAAGGATGCCTATTTGTTTTGTAAAAAATGTGAACAATGTCAAAGAACGGGATATTTGTCCCATAGAAATGAAATGCCCCAAAATCCAATTCTTGTATGTGATATTTTTTATATTTGGGGCATGGATTTCATGGGACCATTCCCTTCATCGGGAGGCTATCTTTACATACTGCTGGCAGTTGATTATGTTTCGAAGTGGGTAGAAGCAAAACCCACTAGTACTAATTATTCTAAAGTGGTTGTAGGTTTTATCAAGTCTAATATTTTCAGCAGGTTCGGAATCCCAAGGGCGCTAATAAGTGATCAAGGAACCCATTTTTGCAATCGAACAATTGAAGCATTGCTGAAGAAGTATGGGGTACATCATAGAGTGGCCACTGCCTATCATCCACAAATGAATGGTTAGGCCGAAGTTTCCAATCGGGAGATCAAGTCTATCCTAGCAAAGACCGTCAATCCGGGAAGAAAAGATTGGAGCCTTCGTCTCGATGATGCGCTCTGGGCCTATCGGACGACATACAAAACTCCAATAAGGATGTCTCTTTACATGTTAGTCTTTGGAAAAACGAGTCATTTGCCTGTGGAAATTGAACATAAAGCCTATTGGGCGGTCAAACACTGCAATATGAACTTGGAAGAAGCGGGCGAGTTGAGAAAGTTGCAACTACAAGAGTTGGAGGAGATAAGATTGGAAGCATATTTGAATTCACGAATTTACAAAGAGAAAACAAAGTTGTTTAATGATAATTAGATTCTACGAAAACATTTTGTTGTCGGACAACGAGTGCTGCTGTACAATTCTCGGCTAAAGCTCATGTCAGGTAAGCTTCGTTCCTAATGGCTTGGACCGTTTGTTGTTACTCACGTATTCCCTTATGGTGCAGTGTAAATCAAGAGTTTGGATACTGATAAAATTTTCAAGGTGAATGGACATAGATTGAAGGTGTTTCACGAGGATGAAAGTGTGGCAAACATGCTCGAACTAGAGTTGGACAAACCACACTATTCGGAAAGTTAAAGGGACGAAAAATGTCGAGCATAACAATGTAAAAAAAATTGCGCTTTTGGGAGGCAACCCAAATTTTTATTGTTTTGTTTTTTTTCATATTTATAAGTTTGGTTTATTTTGTGAAAATTTGGTGTGTTGTCGTTGACCACCAAATTAATTCCTACTCTTTTAATTAAAAACAAGTGTAATGGTGAGTAGGGTCGAATCTACAAGGAACGGTAGATTTATTTCTTTTGATAATAAAAATAAAAGAGGGGGGATTTGTTTATGAATTAAATAAAATAAATTGACTAAATTTATCCACGAAAAAAAACAATAAATTTAAATGACAATTAATCAACTAGAATAAAGTAAAGAATTTAATATGAGAAAGATCGGATTCAAGGGAATTCTATTGTTCAATTATCTCACTGTTCATCGGCAAACAAATAATTTATTCAAATTGTTCCAAGCAATTAACCTTAGAATTCTAGGGATAGCCGCTAAAATCCTTGTTTTTTTATAATTTTATTGACCAAACCCAGCATCCAGTCAAAACTTATCAATAATTAACTGGGCACGATAGCTTTCCATATTAATTAAAAATAGCATTTTCATTTTGTGAAAACAGTTAATCCTAAAATCTAACAATCGAGATAGCTGCAATTGATAGATCGAGTTTCGCTAATTTATTTAGATAAATATATTATGATAGCACAATGCATCTACTCTATGCTTGTAACGATCCGTACTTTTACTACTTAAAATTTGCGGAAAAATTTAAAATTTTCTTGAATATGAAAATAAAATCAATACGGTCGTCACTACATCATCCGTTCATCAATAAAAAATCTTGTTAAAAGAAAAGCTTGCTCCGAACATCTCTCATCAAAACATAAAATCAGATTATTTTAAACTTGCATAAAAATATTAAAATAACGTGGGCGGTCCTCGGGTCTAGCCTCCCGCTCAGTCCAAGCCTGCTCCTTGGTCCCCACCTCCTGTCTCCTCATAGACATCCTCACCTGCATCGATCAAGTCTAGTGAGTCTAAAGACTCAACACGTATAAACTGGAATAGCAAGTAGTACATAATAAAACCACATGCGACTTTAAAATAGGACATACGTACTTGAAGCTTGAACTTGCATAATGAACTTGAACTTACATACATACATAGACGTGCCATAACTTAAAAGCTATCATAAACATACTTGCATACTTGATCATACTTAAACATACATGACTTCATTTTGCGTAGAGACATGTTTCAAAGCAAGTGACCCATACATAATAAACACCTGATCAGACAAACCACAGTACTGGGCTGACAGGGACGTATCCACTGCCACATACATGAGATCCCCGTTCATAATTTAACGGGCTGGTTGGTCCCCGTTCATAATTTAACGCTTTCCAACCACGATCTAACCCGTTCATAATTTAACGGGGTGGAGAGGTCCTCGGCCACGTTCACCGACTTCCAAACCCATTCATAATTTGGTCACAAGACATTTAGCATACCTCAAAAACTTATAATATTTTCTTGCACGTCACATACTTACTGGGCGTTGAGGGATTCGTTGGATTCATTTGGGGCCGCTGCTGCACACTAACATAAATTTCAACACTTATCTTGCATAACTTAGACGTAGGTACTCGGGCTCACCACCGAAGTGCATAAATAGCTTATGAGATTCTAGATCACTCGGGACTTGACCTCGTTTAATCAGACTAACCATGACATCAAACCCCGAAACAAACTCTAGGATGCCGTGTGAACATTTCCCAACCATAAAAGACATGAACTCACTATTAGAACTTGAAAAGAAGAAAGAACAAAATATTTGGACAGAAGGGGTTGCGCTCGGGCGGTAAAACTTGACCGCTCGAGCGGCAGGGTCTGCGCTCGGGCGGTAATGTATTACCGCTCGGGCGCAAGGTCTACTGGACGCCTACACTGAACAGAAGGAGTGGCGCTCGGGCGGTAAGAATTTACCACTCGGGCGCCGAGCTTACGAAAATGAACTCTACGACATAAAGGGTGGCGCTCGGGCGGTAAAAAGTTACCGCTCGGACGCCGAGCAAACTGGACTCCGCGACTCAGAAACTTATACTCTCCAATTACGATTACACATACAGTGAACAATACCTCGAGACTCATCCTAGGACACTGTGATCCAAACTCGACCCATAAAAAAGATGTCCCAAAGGTTCCCAAGGAAGAGACGCACCACACGCAATGCAATAAAACTCATAACTCTAATTTTGACACCAAAAATAGTTTTCACGACTACTCGTTCTCTCAAGTGCCTAACGACGCGAAACAAAACATCAGTGACCACCCCAACATCATTAACAACAAACCTAAATGCAGCAACGATCACCCGTCTATCCCCAACGAATCCTGCAACAATAAAACTTCAAGAACACAATTTACGTAAAAGTCGTAGTTTGAGCAGTCTCACGAAAAACGGCATAACTCACTCAATTTTTATCCAAATAATTCGAATTTTATGTCAAATCAAAGGTATCGAAAAGTTCTACATTTTTGCGATGAAAGTTATCTCAGAAACTCGTCTGAAAAATCGCAGTAACTCAAAATACAGTGAAAAACGGGATTTTAGATCTAAAAACTATTTCAAAACGCATCGATAAATTTCCTGCTCAAACTACTACACACCATACATGGATTTTACGCATAAATACAACGCAACACATACTATGACATGATCGACGCAGAAAAGAGAGATTATACGTGCCTTTTGATATTTAAAATACCGTAACGACGATACCGAAGCGGAGACGGAGTGAGGGTCGATCCGGGACGAACGTGGCGCTAAAATTCTTGAATAAACCAACGAAAACTCGCTAGGAAATATATAGGGATGGGGCGGCTGCTTCTAGGAGTAAGAACCCTAGTAATTCTCCTCTCAAAATAATAAAAATTGAAGGAAAATAAGTGTGTGTGTGTGTGTGTTTTGATCGGTGATAAGTGCGTGTAAAAGTGTGGGTGTGATTAGTAATTTAGGGAAAAATTGCTCAATTAAATAATAAACAAAACTATTTAAAATACTAACACTCTTTGAACTTTAATAAAATCCCTCAATTAAAATAATGCACACAAAAATGCTAATCTTAAAAGTTTTAAACTCTTAAATAACTAAACACATAAATAAGGCTTTAAAATGCTAAACTAAATAAATTATTTAAAACGCCCCGAACTTATCTTAAAAAAAATACCACATTTAAAATTGCCACCAATCGTCACCGGTCTCTTTTCCTCAATCCCGCCTCGAATAATCGCCTGAAACATGAAACTCGAAAAACAATTTAACGTGCATCGCATAAACATAATTAATTTAAAATAATGCATTTAAATGAATCATGCATGGCTAAAACTCAATTTAAACTTAAATAAATGCTTTAATAATTAAATAAATGCATGGGTTATACGTGTACTGAATTTGGGCACTAGCTCAACTGGTACCAGGATTGCTGCCAAGATCTATATAAGTCCAGGAGGTCTTGGGTTCTAATCCTGGGGAAGGCAAAAGCTCCAGTGCCTGGGCTGGAGAAGTTCTATGAGTAATGGGTAATGGGATAACCGTGAGGGGACTTAAGCCCAATCGAGAACAGCCCATGTGCATTACAAAGCTACTCGTGTACCACTCATTCATGACAATTACGGATCACTGAATTTATGGTTAGCAGTAGAAAATTATACATCGAATTAAATTGTCAGATTAAACGATATACAATATTCATATTATTAAATCATAAATCAACAAATACTTGGAATAAAAAGAATATTAAATCTAAGAACAAATGCCTCATAGTGATAAATTAAACAGTAAAAATTATCCCTTAAATCATACTAAGAAAATTAGCCAAGCAGAGTTTGATCAACAATATCCATAAACATAAAATAATAATAGAAAAGAAAAAAGTGCAAACTAATTAAGAGACAAGAAAATTCCAGCGCCTTCTTGCTGCCTCTGTGTGATGGAAAATTTGTTGGAGAGAAACCAAGGCTGCGCGCCCCTTCTCTTTTCACGTGGAGTGGTGGAGAGAAAATTGATGCCGCCTCTTTCTTGATCTTACGTGAGTAATGTGCTCCAGAGAAAGAAAAATGGGCCCCCAAAACATTTAAAAAAATAATAACCTAACAATAAAATCTAATCCATAAAAATTAAAGATATTAGGAAATATTCACTAAGAATATAGAGTTTTTTCCAAAAAAACTCTATCTTTTATTTCTTCTTTGATATGAAAATTTATCATCTCATTAGACAGACAAGGAATCGTCACAAGGCGTGATCACGCCTTGTCCAAAAACATCTTCTGAATTTTTTCTGCTCCACTTCTTCCACTAAGTTCATATCGGCAACTTTAATTATGATGTATAATCAGTCTTTTTAGCCCAGATTTATCGCGAGAGCAGAAAACTTCCTCCTACAATAAAATCACACAAAAATGTGTCAATTAAGCACATTGGAAGTGGTAACAACGAGAGACATGACAACAAAAAATGCAACTATTATGATCCTATCATGGAGGTAGTTAAGGGTTTTCTGTAAGTATGTCCCCATGATGTTTCTGGCATCCCACCCGAAAGAAAAGTGAAATTCCTTGTTGAGTTGATGCCCGGTATAGTGTCGATATCTAAGGCACCATATCGATTAGCACCCGCTGAATGAAAGAATTGAAGGACCAAATTCAAGATCTATTAGACAAGGGATTTATTCGCCCTAGTTTCTCTTCATGGGGCGCGCCAGTGTTATTTGTGGAAAAGAATAATGGGACTATGAGGTTGTGCATCGACTATAAAGAGCTGAATAGGGTGATAGTAAAGAATAAGTATTCATTACCCTGAATCGAAGATTTGTTCGATTTTTGGTATTTTCAAAGGTCTGGATATCACCAATTGAGGGTGAAAGAGGTGGATGTGCACAAGACGTCTGTCAGAACGTGCTATGGGCATTATGAGTTTTTAGTGATGCCTTCTGGATTGACTAATGCTCCAGCAATCTTCATAGATATCATGAATCGCGTATTTCATCCGTATCTCGATCAGTTCATTATTGTTTTTATCGATGATATCTTGATCTATTCCAAGAGTCGTGAGGAGCATGATCAGCATTTGAGGACGACCTTGCGAGTTTTACGAGATCGGAAATTGTATGCAAAGTTCAGCAAGTGCGAGTTTTGGCTAGAGAGAGTGGCATTCTTAGGCCACATCATGTCAAAAAAGGGAGTAGAGGTCGATCATTCTAAGGTCGAGTCAGTTAAGTAGTGGCCTGTGCCTAAAATTGTGACGGAAATACGCGGTTTCTGGGGCTTAGCTTGCTACTATCGTAAGTTCATCAAGAGTTTCTCATCCATTGCAGTACCCTTGAAGTCATTGGCGGTGAAGAATGCAAAATTTGTATGGGGACAGGATTGTCAAAATAGCTTCGATCAGTTGAAGAAATCACTCACTACAGCGCCAGTTTTAGCTATGCCGACAGAGAAAAGAGAATATGTGATATTTACCGATGCTTCAAAACTTGGATTGAGCGCCATTCTAATGCAAAATGACCGAGTCATAGTGTATGCATCTAGACTACTGAAAGTACATGAAAAGAATTATCCGACGCATGATCTTGAGCTTGCAGCAGTCGTATTTGCGTTGAAAATTTGGAGGTACTACTTGTATGGTGAGAAATGCAAGATCATTACGGATCATAAAAGCCTTAAATATTTATTCACCTAAAAGGACTTGAATATGAGACAAAGACGGTGGCTAGATCTTGTTAAGGACTACGACTGTGACATTAACTACCATCCCGGTAAGGCTAATGTAGTTGCTGATGCTTTGAGTAGAAAAAAGACAGTCTTGGCACATTTATCAGTACAGAGACCTCTACAAGTGGAAATTCAACGCTTTGATCTTGAAGTTTATGCTAGGGGAGAGGTCCCTAATCTTGCTACATTGACAGTGCAGTCCATTTTGCGAGATAGAATTCGAGCCAGATAGTCGAATGATGAGAAATTACATAAATGGATATAGCGAGATTAATCAAAGAGCAGCATGTTATATTCAGTCGAGGATGGGATTATTAAGTATTGAGGTCGACTATGGTTTCTTAGTGGTGATTCACTAAAATTTACATTATGACGGAAGCTCACAGTACCCCTTATTCCATTCATCCCGGAAGTACCAAGATGTACAAGGAGTTGCAAATTTTATATTTGTGGTCGGGAATGAAACGAGACATTACGCGCTTTGTATACAAATGATTGACATGCCAACATGTGAAGGCATAGCATCAACGACCGCAGGAATGCTTCGACCACTCCCCATTCCCGAGTGGAGGTGGGAGAACATTACTATAGATTTCGTGGTAGGATTGCCAAAGACAGTGAATGGACTCAATGCCATTTGGGTAATAATATACCGTCTTACTAAATTAGCACATTTTCTACCAGTAAAGACGACATTTTCCTTGACTCAGTATGCAGAGCTATATATTCGAGAGATAGTTAGACTGGATGGGATTCTAGTGTCTAAAGTGTCAGACAGAGACACATGTTCACTTCATCGTTTTGGAAGAGTCTACATGCAACATTAGAGACTAAGCTACTATTCAGTACCGCATTTCATCCTCAGACAGACGGTCAGTCTGAGATTATCATACAAATTTTAGAGGATCTACTCCGAGCCTGAGTGATCGATTTCCAAGGGAGTTGAGAACCAAAGCTACCTCTAGTGGAGTTCACTTACAATGATAGTTATCAGTCATCTATAGGAACGGCTCCATACGAGGCACTCTACTGAAGGAAATGTAGATCGTCTATCCATTGGAACGAGGTAGGAGAAAGGGCTGTGATGGGACCTGATATAATTCAGCACACCGCAAAAATGGTTTCCAAGATCTGAGACAAAATGAAATCTGATCAGAGTCGACAGAAGAGCTACGCGGAAAAAAGAAGACGAGATATCGATTTTGCAGTAGGTGATCACGTGTTTATAAAGATAGAACCTATGAAGAGTGTTATGAGATTTGGCAAAAAAGGCAAATTTAGCCCAAGATTCATGAGACCATTTGAGATACTCGAAAGAGTGGGAGCATTAGAATATCAAGTGGTGTTGCCACCTAATCTCGCAGGAGTCCAAAATGTCTTCCACATATCGATGCTCCGCAAGTACATGTCAAACCCGTCACATGTATTGAACTTTGAGCCATTGAAACTTACACCAAACTTGTCATGTGAGGAGAGGCCTACTCAAATCTTGGGTAGACAAGAGAGAAAATTGCGGAACAAAGTGATAAAAATGGCCAAAGTCAAGTGGCTGAATCACTCGGAGAAAGAAACCACTTGGGAGACCGAGTCAAAGATGAAGTCGCTATCCCGAATTATTCGTTACCCCTTAATTTCGAACACAAAATTTTATTTAAGGGGGGGAGGAGGATTTGTAACGTCCAAAAGCCAACCTACGTAAACCAAATGCATGCAAACGATTTAAATTTCTTACTTACTTTGTTTAATTGATTTTAAATGCTTACATGATTCATATTATATGAGTAAAGGTCTGATTGCATGATTAAATGATTAGGTGACATGATTTCATGAGAATTGAATATATTATCTGAATATTCGATAATAGGCTGGGAAAGGAGACCGGAGACGATCAAGACAAAATAAATATTTTCAAGGCTTATTAATATGATCAAATATGATTCAATTTTTCTAAAAATGGTAGAGTTCAAATTATTTTACGAGACGAGCTTGATTTTATCTGGGAAGTCGGTTTCGGGCAAGCGAGGGAATTTTAAAAGACATAATTATTATTTTTGAAACTAATTTTTATAAACTGTTATTTTTCAATTAAATAAGTGTTATCGTGCGTAAATTACCTAAGATTAGTAGGCTAGTTGCTCCTAAACTCAAAGGCCCAAAACCTAGTCCATTAACATGCAAATTAAAATCTATAAAAAAGAAATCATAGGTCTTTTTTGACATGATATCAGCCGAAAACACACACACTGCACACACAAGTTTCGAAAATTAGGAGGAGGAGAAAACAAGGAGTTTTGCATCACCCGTTCGTCTTTCTTTGCTCCCCAGGCCGACGATCGTATATTTGAGAGTTCTCAAACGCAAAGGCGCGTTTCTAAATTTCTTTGACGCATCATTCAAACCATATTATTCTTGTTTTATTTATTTTTGCATGAAAAATATTGAAGCATGAACCATTTAACGATAAAACAAGTAATTTAAAAGTTATGATGATTTTACGCTTGTTTGAAAAACGTTATGAATTTCAAGGACACGCTGCCAATAGGATGTGTTGAAGGGCTAGGAAAAGAGTCGTTGAGGGAAAACACGAAGGCTGGAATCTAGTTGGATAAGGAAGGAAGAGACCTAGGGTATGCTAGGGTTCATGGGGCTCGCATGAATTCAAGGCCACTGGTAGGAAGGGTGATGCACCAAGGCTCGGCCAAGGCTGGTCAGGGGCTCGGTGTGGGATGTGACTAAGGGCTAGGAAGAGTCCTAGCATGGCTAGGACTCAAGGGCTGTCGGTGGGACCGCATGGACTCTTCCCATGCACGCATTGGGCGGCTGCTGAAGGTATGGCTCGCGGCTTGGTTGGGGCTAGTTAGGCTGGTCCAGTAGTTTCTAGGGAAGATGGGAAAGGGTCGGGACAGGGAGTGGTGCAGCCAGGGTTCATGGTGGCTTGATAGAGAGGGGCCTTGACTCTAAGGAACAAATTGATAGGGCTTGGGGTCGTGCGCAGCGGGGCTATTCCAAGTGGAGTCCAGGAGGGTTAGGGTCAGGTCTGGTCAAGGGTGGCTCGGTCATGGCTCGAGGAAATTGGGTCGTGGCTCAATGAGAATGAGCTAAGGTTCGAATTTTCGAGTTTAATGGGAAAGGGTTCGAACCATGGTCCATGGGGTGTCGGTTCATGGTTCACGAGGGTCGTTTAGGTATGAAAAGTTTATGTTTAAAGTTGGGAAAGAAAATATTTAAGTTTGAATTAATTCGAAAATTAAACGCTTAACGAATTGTAATTAAGGAATTAAATCGAAATTCTCGAGTTTACGTTAAATAAAAATATTAGAAGTCAAATTTAAGTTTAAATAATTATTTGGGATAGTCTCGAGTCAATAAAAGGGAAAAAAAGGTCAAAATCGAAAAATGTTAAGTCCAGGGGTAAAACGGTCATTTTACACCTGGGTAGTACGAAAAGGGTTGGCAGTGTCCGAAGAATAATAACGCATGCTAAATGATATTTTAAAATGTTTATGTTGAAAATATGAGATTTTATTATTTATGGTACAACTGTGCAATTTTTACTCACAATATTTTATGATTAAAAAGAAAAGGAAAAATATTTTGAAGGATGTGAATTGACTGTGACATAAAGGATATGATATATGATTTTTGGAAATATCGTGAGGGACAAGGCCTTAGAGAGATCCCGTTTACGGGAGAAAGCCGCAGAGGGAGCCCAATGATCGTATTTTCATTTTACGTCGATGCCTAGTACCCGTCCCCATGCGCAATGGTGAGCTAAGACTGATCAGTCGACCAGATGATAAAATATAGTCACTTTCAAGGATCAAACTTCACACAAAATGATTAATGATTAAAATTTTTATGATTTATGATTTATTTGTGCTTATAAGTTATTTTAAATAAAAGTATGATTTTAATGCATGTGCTTGTATATGTATTATTGGTTACTCCTGCTTAGAACGTGTTGAGTCATTAGACTTACTATGTTTGAATGCTGCATGTAATGATGATATTGAGGGAGGCACTGACGTTTGAGTGGATCGAGTCGGGCAGTACACCCCCGAGGGACACTTAATTTCTCATTAGCTTGATAGTCAAAGTTTTAAAGGATTTTGTTAATGAGTTAATTAGAGATTTTTATGCTTTATTTTGAAATTAGTTTGATCATGTTAAATATTGAGGTCGAATGTTGTTAATTAACGATTTAGGGATTTCATGCACTTGAGATTTTAAATGTTAAATTATTTTGATTTATGTAATGTTAAGTTATTTTTTAAATGGTGAAATTCGAGAGTATATATGTATAAAAAAAATTAGTAGGATTTTAAAGTGAAAAAGTAGGAGACATTTCAATTGCCATATGTGATCAAGAGAAGACGTGGAAGAAACAAACAAAACAGATTTCCTTCTATTATAGAATTTGGAAGAAGATAGGGTTTAATGATATGTAATTTGTTTGAATTTAAAGACAATCAATTTTATTATTGTGTAATGTGTTTGTGGTGAATTTTTAAGTTTGGGTCGAGTGGGTGGTGAGTGGGTCGAGTGTACAGAGATTGTAATGTGTTTGTGGTGTATTTTTAAGTTTGGGTCGAGTGGGTGGTGAGTGGGTCGATTCTTGGTCGAGTAGGTCGAGAGTGGGTCGAGTGGATGGAGCTTGGGGTTTGGTTTTGGGTTTTGTTTAGTGTTTAGGGTTTGGGTCGAGTTTGGGTTGAGTAGTTTGGGTTGAGTAGATGGAGGGATTGCGAGTTTTCATCATGTTGTAATATATAATTGACTTTAAATATAATTAGAATGTAAGAATATAAAAAATTTATAATTAAGTAAACATTTTAATATGAGTTATATATTATAATTTAAGTACGTTGTTAAAAAATTCATAACAATAGTGGAATCTAATGTTAAGAATGTTTCCTTTAGTCTAGCTATGTGAGTTGAATATCCACTCGATTAAAATTCTTAACAAATTTCATAACAATGGAACCTAAAAAATTCATAATAAATTTTATTCCAGCATGTTCACTCGACTGAATGCTTAATGGATTTAGAGCCATATGAGTTAAATGTTTAATGTATCTCAATGGGTCGAGCCTCCATGTTATTCGTATGCTGAGCGTGGGTCGAGCCTTCATGCCAGGGTCGAGTAGGTCTAGCCACCTCCATGGATCGATGGGTCGAGCTTGTCTGGACCCAAAACCTTTAAGCTCGACCCAAACCTCAAACTGGGTCGATGGGTCGAGCCTTTTTGATTTTTTTGTTCGACCTTCACGACCCCGTCCTTGACCCAATGAATTGTTTTCATTGTTCAAAATAGATTGATGTGTACTGGAACTACAAAACTTTCATCAAAATTTCTTAAATGGATCACATAAATTCAACTCAAAATCAATATAAAATACCATATAATTGTTTTAATCCAATGACCAAAATTTAATTTCTAAATTCTTCAATCTTCTCATCGTTCAATTGATATGAATTTTCTCTGAACATTGTATAAGTTAGGGGTGTCAAAATACAACACGACCCGTCAACCCGACCCAACACGAAAAAAATCAGGTTCGGGTTGCGGTTTTTCGGGATCGGGTCGGGTTCGGGTTGTGTGGGTTCGGGTTAGTGTCAGGTTAGACGGGTTTCGGGTTGGGTCGGATTGGGTTGCGGGTTGACCCGAAAACTTTTTTTTTTTGCAAATATTACCTATATTTTTATATATTGTATGTTTGAACAAAATTTATTGTATATTTATATGCTAAATTTTCATCATTTAATATTTATTTTGTATATTTTTTATTTGTTTAACAATTATTTATTTGATTTAGAAAATATACTTTAATTTTCTACAATTAAACTTTCAAATTTAAATCGGAAATTTTGTTATTATGTGTTTAAATTAATATATTATTATTATTTTTTATTTTTTCGAATTTTTTTCATTAATTTTTTTTAAAAAAATAAATAAAATTCGGATTAGGCGGGTTAGACGGGTTCGTGTTCGGGTTGGGGGTTTTTGGGTTGCTTCGGGTTCGGGTTGGGTTCAGGTTGAAAAAAAAAATAAAAAAATTTCGCGGGTTGACCCAAAATCCGACCCACCCGACCCGATTGACACCCCTAGTATAAGTTGCGACCACTAAACAGTAAACTCTACATTCACCGCTGGAATAAAAAAAAATGCAAACATAAAATGTACATTGAAATACACCACATGATAATGAAATAATATTTTTTAAAATTAAAAAATTTAATTTTTTGAGTAGGAAAATTATCTGGCCTAACTATGTTCCATCTTTCAGAAGCATCACTGACACCCAAGATATGTGGAATCATAAACGATAAAGGGTTAATAAGTTTAAGTCATGTCTTGCCCGACCTATCTACGCTGTGGTCCGAATCCATTGATCTTCTTAATGTTAGGAAAAACTTTTAAAAAAACCCAATGTCCTGGAAGATGAAAGGGTATCAAAATTATTTTGGCTTTATTCCATGGAACAGCTGGTCACTCACCAATTTCTGCTCTCACATGGGGCATCAAACATTTTGCCCGCCCTCATTGAAAGTACTCGAAACCAGTTGATGAGAATCGACGTCCAATGACACGTCCTGTGATATTACATGTGAGTATGTCCTTTGTAATTCAAGTAAGCCTCGACAACATTCTTGAATATGCTGAAAGTGATAAAATGAAATATGTTAATTACTAACTCAATGTAATAAACAAAACAGAAAATAAGAAAAAACTTAGGGTCTCATTTAACCAACAAGAAAGTGTCCCCAATTTAAGAAACAACTTTCTATCGTAAGACGAGTACAACCCAAATATCCTTATATTTTTCTTGCAAGAATTAATCTCAGCGCTTACTCGAGCCCGCGATCTATTGGCGAACATTCTAGCTCTCTTCTCAAAAGACATAAACATCATATCATTTATAAGAAGTTGACGCAGTTCCTCATCTGTCATCGGTTCTTCCTCAACGGTGAACAATTTTAACTTATAGCCCGAAGTGTTTTCAAAAGCACGAGTCAAAGCCGGATCGCTCACAAGTTGCGTATTTGATCCACCTCCTCCGTTCTCAAAAATGGCGTCTCTTCGTGTGTTCTCCTTGATGTCTCGCCATAATCTGAGAGAATAACACATACAATTTTGTCATTTTTTAAGGTAACAAGATAGTTAAAATCATATAAATATCGATAAAACTTACCAACATTGGAACTCACTGAAGGCAATCTCCCAAAATATCTTTCAAGCTCGATATATCTGTTCGCATATGTTCAATACATCCATGATATGAGAAAATCATTCGGCTTGGTCGTTTTGCATCATCGCAATTTTATCCTTCAAACTTGTCAAACGAACGTCATACATATCTGCAAGAGATGTATGATCTCTATGCATAGATGTATGTCTCATGTCTGTCAATGGAGGAGATGGTTGATTCCTGTGTGAAGGACCACCATCTCTGGATGGCCGATAAGATTTTCGGAATTTATCTCGAGATGATCTGGAATCTTTATATGTAAATAGCCGGGGAAACTGTTGATGCTCAGCCTGTACACCCCCTTCATCCTCTGGGTTGCTCAATGGATCTTGAATGCACACTACTTTGATACCCTGGCTAATCAACTCTATAATGCGATTCACTGCCACATTAGAATTAGAATCAACAAAATCGCCAGTCATATAGTGCACAGACAACAGATCATCCGTGGTGGTAATAAGCATCCCAAAATATCTTATGTTAATAATTAACATTAAACATGAAAATTAGTTAACAGTTAACCAAAAATATATTAGATAATACAAAAGTAAATAAAATGATTTTCTTCTATCTATCTTGGTATATACATTTTCAAATGCTTTATTCACATCAGCAATGGAAAGTGAATGATTCTTACTCCATTTCTTAGTCAACCAATGACACATCCGAGGTATCGGTACATTGGGACCTTCCCGACGTCTAGCAAACACTTCAGCAATTGCTGGAAAATATTCATACGCCAAAAACTAGCACAAAAAGTTAAACACATTTATTAGTATGATATAAAATATCAGAGATATTTCATAAAATGAACAATATTTAGTTATCTGTAGATGAATAAATCCACTTATATGGAAGCTACCACACCAACTGAAATCTGGATCATTCCCACGACACGCGACCAAATTTTCATAGCTTCTAAACTTAGTTTCGAGATATTTTCTTTGTCCATAAAGTACTTCCTCAAAAGCTACTCTACCCCATGGATAGTTAATAAAACTGTAAAAGTTATTAACTAATCTAATCCATTCTTGGTCCAATGTATCATTTTTATTTTTTCTTTGTCGACCCAATCCACCTGCCACAAAAAAAAATACTAACCAATTTCAACTTCTACACGTCTATCTCTTCACCTAAGTCATTCTCATACTTATCCATTCTAACTATGAAATCCCCCACACATATACTGCTTCTTCCACCAAAATGTCTCCACCTAAATTCATCTTCATCAGGTATCACATGATAAAACTCTGAACAATTTATGCCCGTGAGCAAACAATACTCTAACAATGAAAATCGTAAAGGTCGTTTACGATATACCATTCAAAATTCATCACATGCACTGTCATAAGTCTGTCTACTCATCAAAAACCATAACAATTGATTAGAATTGTTATAATCTTTGGCACATATAATTAAATTACCAAATTGTGTATGCTGGACCAGATATTATATTTCTTTGTCATTCAAAAATGATACTATCTTCTTACAAATCTCAACATATTTTGATTATAAAGTTAGCTTACATTCAAATAATTGATCTCTTCCAAGTTTTTTGGGCAAGTAAACCTGCAAAAAACAAAAATGCTATTAATTGTCAAAATGTTAAATTAAATAGTGTTAATGTAAAAAATTGGTTCGAGTCACTGAGATTTGGGTGGAATAACAGTTGACTCAACCCAAATCTCGTCCCTCAACCCAAATATCAAGCCCTCGACCCACCTGTGGGTCGAGATCTTTGTTTGGGTCGAGCTCTTCACACCTCGACCCACTCTTCTGGGTCGAGGTGGTCGAGCTAGTTGCGACCAAATATTGAATTTTTGGTTGCGATTTGTGTGTCCAAATCGACGATGGATAACATGTAGAATATGAATCAACAAATAGATTTATAACATCTTAATCGATTTTATGAGTCGAGCTCGACCCAACCAAATGGTAAAATTCAAAATAAAAAGTTGATTTTTTACCCATACATGATTCTCTCGTTGGATTTCTTGCAAACCAATATGTTGTAGACTCATTGTAAGTGAGAAACCAAACAAATTTGAAAGAATTAGAATGAATGCTAAAGAGGATTGAGAATAACGATAAGAAGATATTGCGAAGATTGGGAAGGAATAAAGTGATATGTGGATTGGATTGAGTTGAATTGGTTGGGTCGTGTAAGTTTTGTATTTAATTAAAATTTGAATTTTATTATCTATAAATTAAAATTTAAATATACTAATTAAAATAAGGGCAACTTATTTAAAAATCCTCCTTCGCTTCAAAACTTAAATTTTACTCCCTTCCCTTTAAAACTTAGTTTTTACTCCCCATTTTCCCCATAACACCCTTATCTTTGATTTATGGTATGTGGCATTGTTATACCTATCGAGCCTATTCTTGAAGGCATATATCCTCGAGACAAATAGATACGTAAGGTTTCCAGCCTATATAACATACTCAAATGATTGAATTATATATATATATATATATATATATATATATATATATATGGCCCATCATTCTTCTGTATAATAAATTGAACAGTTTATCTCTTTGACCAGCGTGCCGTCGGGTTATATCCACGGGGTTTTACAGACTGCTCCTCGCAGCCTAACCACGCATTTGCAGCAACAGATGGTTCCTGACGCAGATTCCTTCAACAACACTTAGCACAAACCTATTTTGTTCCCTACCTCAGGGTGTATAGTAAAGTAGTTCAATTTTAAACTAACATATGAGAGGGGGAAAAGCCTTGGTTCTTTTATTCAAACATACAGAATATTATTACATAGTAACCTCCTAGAGGAGGAGAAACTTGTTTAACTACTTATAGTAGCCGAAGATAAAAACACACATAAACTTGAAAGAGAAAATATTACAACTTATTTGAAAGAAAATGAAGAGGTTGAGTGATGTCTTCATCTTTCTTCTGCCTCCTTATTTATAGAAGCCCTTTGCGGATTTGTTTTCGGACTTCAAACTCTTGTTATAACTTTTCTTTAATGTCTTCCAGCTGTGGTTGGCATTATCTATTGAGTGGGTCGAGTGGGTGGTTGAGTGGTCCCTCCACCTTTTCTTGATTTGTCTCTTTCCTAGATCATTAATCTAGAAATCGCTTGTTCTTCTGATGTTATCTCCTGACATAACCAGTAGATATGTGTTTTAATCATATCAACTGAGATCTCGTTCTCTTCTTCTTTTAACAGTTTGTAGAGATCTTTAAAATTCATCAGCTGCTTTCTTAATGCTTTAATCCGTCTTTTAGAAACGTTAAGATATGTAGCATACATTTCTTTGGTTCTAAATTTCGTTTTGAATCTTGTGTGATCTTCTTGTTCCCATTTATTCTTTATTTATAGTTGTTTGAGTCCAAGTTTTCTTGGTCATTTAATGGGTTTATCACATGCCCACTATCTCTTGTCGGGGAATCTTTTAACTTTTGTAATCCCCAAGGAAAAGTGATGGCATTCACATGTCCACTTATTTTTGTCGAGGAATCTTAAACTTTTGATGTCCCCGAGAAAAACGTGGTTGTAGTCTTTCACCACTTGATCATGTCTCTGCAAGATGCTTTCTCCCCGACCGAGGTCTGAAACCCTTGCCAAACTCTGGATCTTTTTGATTTTGGCATTCTGGGCAGATTTGCTTCTGACCATCTTTCCACATGAGCCATATTGCAGAATTTCTGACGAGTTTTTTTACTCCCTAGCAACTTTTTGTTCCACAAAATATTTCTTTTTCTTTTCGAATAAATCTTCTGTAAAACTTGTTGTTTTTCTCATCATGGTATTTAACAGGAATGATCTATTTACTGAATTGTGATAAAATTTAAACGGAAACTTGACCGTGTCCATCTCAGTTAGACAGACTCATAAACCCCATGCTCTTCTAGTTGAAATGCCATATTCAAATATTGAAGCAACAATGGGTGTTTCTTTTGTCGGAGGATCTTTGATAAATTTTTGAACATTAACATCTGGCCTCCTTAACTTGATGAAATGAAAGGCTTCATGAGAGCCTTTTACTGCTGGTTCTGGTGCTTTACTGAAAAAGTAGAGCTCCAAAATGTCTCCTCTGGACAAATATTCGTTATTTGCCCATGTTTCATGCACGGCTTCCTGAATCCATTTAGGTAGTCCTGAAATTTCTGGGAAGCTTGGTGATGTGGTATAAACTGAGGCAAGAGCCACAAATTCATACAATGCTTTAACTTCCTTCGGATATGAATGTGGTTTCATCCATACCCTAGGATATTTCCCTAAAACATCAACCCTGATTTTAGCTGGGTTAATGCCTACTCTTGTTTTTAATTTCTCTCAGCTTTGTTTGTAAATTTGAAATGGAGAAATTGTAGCTTCATTAGTATCAACCTTAGATTTACCCTTGTCAGTATTAGGTCTAAGGTTGATCTTTCCCTCTTCAATCCTCGAGGTGAAGGGTTGACTTGAAAACTCGAGATAGGGATCTGGAGTCTCAATTTTTGTTTCATCCGACTAATCTGGAGATGAGCCTGACTTAACACTTGTGCTAGGGGTATTTGAATCCCTTGATCCAGGTATAGAGTCATGTACTCGAAAACTCTCCATTTGGGAAACCAGTGGCTTTTCAATGCCTTGGAAGAGAGGCCTTTGTATTACAAACTATAACTGAGTATAAGCATGTTAACATCATGTGATTCGATCAGAGAAAATTCTCTTATCGGCTTGTTGTAGCCTTCCCGCAACTTCTGCGTTTAAGGCCAGCTTGTTGAACTTGTTTTGAAGCATTTCAAGTTGTTCCCTTAAATGCCTCTGCATTTTTATGATGACATCGATATCACCGATATCTATCTCTTGTTAAAAAATCTGCAAGAATATTTTCATGAGATTTTATAATCGAAATATCAAAAATATAATTTTGACATAACGCTTGCCATCTTAATAATCTAGCTTTCTCAAGTTTATACTCTATTCTATTACTCAAGAAAGCTTTCACCTGTGTATGATTAACTTTTAAAGTAAATTTCCTTGCAAGTAAAAATAATGGACATTTTTCAAAAGTCCTTTTGACTACATAAAATTCTTTTCGTTGATATGTCATCTTATGGCATCCGCATCTGAGAAGAGTTCACTGCAATATCTGCATGGTTGTTCTCTTTCTAGTGTGAGCTTGATTAAAACTTCCACCCACCAATGATCACTGACATCCATATATAATACCAGATCATCTTCATCCTGTGGAATAGCCATTTTCGGAAGATTTTTACAAATCTCCTTTAGTTGACTAAGTCCATGTGTATGTTCTTTTGTTCATATATATTTTGCATCTTTTTCAGCAATGGACTAAACACTTTCTTGTGTTTTGCTAGGTTTTTAATAAACATTCCATCAAAATTAACAACTCCTAAAAAACTTTGAAGTTGTTTCTTTTCTTTTAGCTCGTTTGGAAATTTTTGCAACTTTTCTACTATATGATCCAGCAAAATTATTTCAAACTCATCGATTTCTATTCCGAGTAAATCAATCTTTCTTTTGGCAATCATTGCTTTCTTTTCTGAAAGAATCATTCATTCTTTTTTACAAATATCAAAGAAAATCTCTAAATGCTTAATATGTTCTTCCATATTTTTAGATGTGATCAAAACATCATCAATATAGACAAACATAAATTTAAAATAATCTTTAAATAGATTATCCATTTTCCTTTGAAATATCTGAGGTGAATTAGCTAATCCCATTGGTAATACTTCCCAGATATATTGTCTTGTGGTGTGGAGAAAGTTGTGAATTTCTTGCTTTCTTCCCGCATCCGAATCTGGTAAAACCCAGACTTACAATCAAATTTAGAGAATATATTTGCATTGCGTATGCAACTTATCAGATGTTTTCTACTGGGTATAAAATACCCATCAAACTCCATAATTTTATTAATTTCTTGATAATTAATTACTAATCTGGGTTTGTTCCTTTTTATTTCACCATGATTTCTAACCAGAAATCCCGGACTACTGTATGGTGAAATTCCTGCTTTGATTAAACCAAGGTCCAAATGTTCCTTGATTATAATCTGCATATCCCTTTGATCCACTATGGGATTGGTTTGCAACGGACAAATTCATACTATTTACCTTCCTTAATTTTAAGGCAAGCTTTGAGTTGATTTTTATCCTATCATGCCAATGGATCTTCATTATAATTTTATTTGATCCTTTTCTTAACATCCTCTAATGATACCTTTGATTCAAACCCTACCTCATTCTGATGTAGAGATATCTTAAGGCATTTTATTTCTTCTGGTTGGAGAGGTTTATATGCTCTTAATTGGAGCATTGTTTCTCCAAACCTTCTAGAATCCTTCATTTTTGGGTTTAGAAGTTTTCCTTCATCACCATGCTTGCTCCGAAACTGAATTGACAATTTTCTGTAAAATGCCTCTCGTAGTCGCTAAACTATGATTTTATGATCACAAGGTGTTGTAAACACTAATTGTCTAGTCTCATTTTCTTGAGTAAATGAATTAAACATTTGTAGAAAATTATTTCCCAGCAAAATGTCAGCTCATGTATCATGAAAATAAATCGGTGGTGTTTTTACCTTATACCAAGGCATTTGTCCAGCACCTCCGATCATGATTTCAGTCATCTTAATCCCTTTACATAAATTAAGATTCTTCTAGAGAAATCTCTTCCAGCAATATTTGGTAATTCTTCTTCCAAATTATTTGGAAAAACTTCTCTTTTTGCTGTACAGCACCTGAGTCAATATAAGCAGCAAAGTATTCCTTTGATAAGAACTTCCAATTCTCCGATATTGATCATTCCTTGGTAAGTTCTTATCATAGGTTGTTCTAACTAATATATGGTATTACAAGGAAATTGATCCTTTTATTTCGTAATATCAAATATTATTTCTACTTCCTTCCACTCTTCTGGGCATCTGAGCTTTCCTATTGTGGAAAAGCTTTTTAGCTCCTACCACCTGTAACTTGTAATTCGATCTCCCTGAAAAGATATTCTTCTTGATTCCATTCTAAGACTTTGATTCCTCTGTAGAATCGGTTTGTCTTGTATTTGGATGTCTGTTTCCTGTATTAAGGGAAACTCATCTCTTTCTGGATAAATTAATTGAGCAACTTTTTCAAATATCTCAGGTATTTCAATGAACTCATTTCTAATAAACAATTCTGAATGATGTGTATTAGATAGAGCATAAAAAATTTGATAGGTAATCAAATATGGTTGTTGCGTTATTTTTCGCTCGCAAGCTCACGGTTGTCAAATTTTAATATATGTAAGTAAAGTATCGTTCCTACGATGAGTGTGTATGTGAAAATGTATCAGTTGAAACATCTACTGTTTTAAAGTACGGAAGTATTTTTTTTATAAAGCTCACATTTTGAAAATAAGCATTTGAATTAATTGCACGCATGCAGTCATACTGAAAATATCATTTAAAAATAATCGTAAGTACTTACCAATAAATATAACGGAAAATAAGCGAGTAAAAATCCTAACATCCAACAGTGAAAACAACAGCGTATAAAAATACTCATATCTTCTCAATATCATAAAATCATAAATGTGCGGAAAAACATGAGGTCCTTGGGTGGTGTCGCCCACTGGGTCTGCCTGCTCAGAGTTCAGCACCTCCAGTCCCCTCGATATCGAACTGACCTGCATCACACATGCCTAGTGAGTCTAAAGACTCAACACTCTTGTACCAAAAATAACAAATACATATACATGACACACAGCAGTGAAAAATACCATACTAAACATACCTTTCATGAGCTTTAAAAGCGTAACATAAACGTGTCGTGTAAAATCATGACGTGTCAAAACAAGCTCATCATTAATCATCAATCATCATCATTCATCATTTATCATATCCTTTAGTGACTTTTAGTTCATTAGAAGTGAATATCATACATCATCATTTACGATGGATCCATCATACATAGAACCGCGGTACCCGGCTGCTGTCGAACATCAGTGATAGGATTACCCATCCACTATGCCTAGGCCTCATCATAATCATCATCTACATATACGTCTTATGAAATTACATATACTTTGATAGCCACAACTAATTCTCATCATTCAAAACATTATCATTTTCATCACTTGTAAAAATCACGCACATATGCATTTTTCCTTAAATCCAAGAATGCAATATATATTTTCATAAAATCTTAAAAATCATGATCATGATACATAAACATTTAAAATATAATAAATTTGTGCTCAGGGCGCTGCCAGGACCAAAATCTCACCCCAGGTGCAAAATGACCATTTTGCCCCTGGAAACCCAAAATTATTGTTTTACCCCTGAACCTCTAAAATTTGACCCAAAGCTTACCGAACTCCTTGAAACATCCCAAAACATATTTTAAAAGCATTCTTAGACGTAAACTCGAGCTCATTTTACAACTTAATCGATTCGTTTTAAAACTTGGACCAGGATCCCTCTTTTAACCTGAATCGAACCGAAACTCAACCAAAATTTTCTCAACTTCTTACCATATTTATTATACTTTTAAAAGGCCCTAAAACATAAAAAAAAAAAAAAAAAGACCCCTAAACTTTCAAAAATGACCCTGGACCGTGACTGAAAAATTCAGCAACGCCCATTCGGAAAATCCTAGGCACTAATCTTAATTCTATCGGTCCCATCTTCCGAACTAACCCAAACACCCCTGCTAGACTTAATACCGAACCCACAAAGCCCTCCTGGACCAACCCTAGCTACCTTACTGCCCAAGGTTCTGGACACCCCACGCATGTGCGCGCCTTCAAACCGAGCATGTGCGCGCAAGGTTCTGCCTACCTCGCGCATGTGCGCCCGTCCACGTCGCGCATATGCGCGAGGAATATTCCTCACACACAATATCAAATCTTCTTTCGGCTCTCTCGGTCTGATCCGTTCCGTCTATAAACACCTCTCAATTACGAATACTTTATAATAATTATCGCCAAATCATTTTAGATTAACAGGATAAATTTCTCGGGCCTTACATTTCTCCCCTCCTAAGATCTGATTTCGTCCCCGAAATCATAGGTACTCAATTCAGATATATCAAAAGAAATGTATAACAGAGTTTAATCAGAAACTCATCTCAATGAAACCATTTTGAAATCTTAATCTCATATTAGATTCTATCTTTCAAGTAGTCTCTTTGATATTCTGAAAATCTTACTGTGTTTTCAACAACAGAATAATCTTCATTCTGAAATATCTTTCTTTTACGGATCTCTGATTCCAACTGTAATAATAATTCACGAAGTATAATGTTGAAAACTAGATTCTGGAGTTTGACAAAACATAAATTAATCGATTAACAAAATAAGAATCAACTGATGCGCACAAGTATATTCGGAAACTGAAGACAGTTGATATGATGATAAACTGATCAGTTAAAAACAAAGTGTATTAAAAGCTTCTCAACTGAAGACGTCTTGGGAAAGACCAAAGGAGACAAACAAATTACAAGAGCGTCGCACCTCGATCACTACAGCATAGAACAATGTGTTTCAGCTATAGCAATTAAGACGCCGTATCACAATCAATGAAGAGAACATTGTCCAATGAATGATGAAGTGGCAATCAATGGATACTAGAATTCAAATGCATATCAAAGTTACCGTTGAAACAGAAGCATAAATATAACTGAAGAACATCAGATGAATAACAGAGATAATCATTCAATCTTAAGCTTGCTGTTACTCTGTCAAAATCTCAGCTCACTCTCATCTCAATTACTCGTAGCAATCAAGGCTACAATCTGAGCTTATTAGCACTCTCTAAAAGTTGTTAGACTCAATTGTGCTAATATCAGTTACGTACTGAAAACATTGTGCAAATCTAAGAGTTTCAGTTTTGGCAGTTGTAAGTCCAAACTGAAGTGGGTCTGTACAAGTGTTGTACTTGATCAAAGTCTTTTAGTGAATATCCTATCCTTGTGATAGAAGGGGTGACATAGGAGTAATTAAATTCTCCGAACATCCAGAAACAACTCTTGCATATTTCTTTCAGTTTTGTATTCTATCTTTCAATCAGTTACTTTCCGCAACTATTCCAGTTTAACTGATTGTTATTGACCAACAAGATTCCGAGTTTCAGTTTGTAACTAAACTGAACTCAAATACTCTTAAAGAACAATTTTAACTGTGAGTGTTTATTCAACCCCCCCTTCTAAACACTCTTAGTGTGATAACCGATCCTATCAAGTGGTATCAGAGCAGTTGAATCTTGTTCTTGAATACATCTGATCTAGAAAACTAATATCATGACTTCATTCAACAAAATTCCTATGTTCTCAAGAGAAGATTTTGATGACTGGAAGATCAGAATGCAGGCTCACTTAGCCGCACAAGATGATGATATGTGGTACGTCATAACTGACAGGACCAATGAAAATTCTCAAGGCAAATACAGCAGTCGCAATCACTGACGGGGCACCTCACAGAATTGAAAAACCTAGAGACGAATGGACTACTGAGGATAAGAGAAAAGCGAATCTTGATAATGTAGCAAAGGATATATTATATAAAACACTGGACAAGGTGACGTTCAGTAAAATCAAGATGTGCAGAACAGCCAAAGAAATTTGGGAAAAGTTGATTCAATTATGCGAAGGAAATGACCAGACAAAAGAAAATAAACTCTCTGTTACTACTCAGAAATTTGACAATATCAGAATGAAGGCTGGAGAGTCAATGAATGAATATGATGAAAGGGTGAGCAGCATCGTAAATGAATTAAATGCACTTGGAAAAATGTATACTAACAAAGAGGTTGCACTAAAAGTGATGAGAGGACTTCAAAAGGAATGGGATGTGAAAACTATGGCTATGAGAGAGTCTAAAGACTTGAACAAGATCGAACTTCATGATTTATTTGCTGACTTAAAAGCTTATGAATTTGAATTACAAAGCAGAGAAGGAGAATCATCTACTCCTACAACTACAACTGCTTTAGCAGCCGTCAGAACTGAACCAACTAGTTCAGCTGAGAAATCCGCTGATCAGTTAAGCAATGATGCTATGGCATTATTTATCAAAATGTTTGGGAGGTTCATGAGAAAGAACCAAGGAAACTTTCAGAAGCAATACCAGAGAAATAATTCCAAAGAAGAAACAACTGCTTGTTATAATTGTGGAAAAACAGGTCATTACATTGCTGATTGTCCTAAGCCTAAAAAGGACAGTCAAGGATCAGCTGACAAAAGAAAGAAATCATATGAGCATAAAAGAAGATTCAGAGATGATAAGAAAACTCCCAGAAAGAATCATGAAGTTCTATTAGCTGAAGAAAGCAAATCCAAATGGGCAGAAACTGATAGTGACATATCAGAACCTGAAAGCTCATACAGCTCAAGTGATGAGGAGGAAGTCAAATGTCTAATGGCAAATGACACTGAAGCAGAATCTACAAGTCAACAGGTATTTGATTTCAGTTCAACTTACTTTACTCGAGAAGAACTCATTTTAACCTTGCATGAAATGGTAAATGAATACCAGAAACTTGCATCATCATTTGAGGAAATAAAGTCAAAGCAAAATGATCCCTTGGACAATAAAATCAAGACTGTTGAATCAGTTGATAAGTTGAGTCTAAAAAGGGAGATTGCTGAGCTAAGAGAAGAAAGAAACAAAGATAAGACATTGATTCAAAAGTTAATGCTTGAAAACTCAGAGCAATCTAAGCTCATCAAATCATGGAATAAGTCATCAGCTGCACTGAATGAAATGCAAAAATCACAAGAGTCAGTTTTTGATAAATCTGGATTAGGACTCCATACTCAAGGTGAAATATTTCCAAGTGATACTCAGCTCAAGCATTTCAGAATATGGACAAAGGGAAATATATTAAATTTGTCAAATCAACAGTAGAGCAAGAAAAATTTAAGCCTAGCAATCTGAATGAACAATCTATTGAGAATATGCATAAGGCCAGAAGACATGGAGTTGGTTACAGTCCAAAAATCTTTACTAACTCGGAGAGCCATTCATCGAAAGGACTCAGCAGGAAGTACTCAAATAGCTACTCAAACTATTATAACTGCAAACCAGTCCAAAAAAGATATAGACTAAACAATCAGTTGAACCAAGCTAAAATGCATACTGTGTCATCTGTTCACCACACACCTAACACCCAAAAGCCGAGAAAGACAGTTTGGATCACGGTTACTGGAAAGTCAGTTAGACTAATCCAAATATGGGTTCCAAAGGGACTAATAAGCTCAGGACCCAAATAGATATGGGTACCAAATCATACTATGTGTGCTTGCAGGTAACAGATACAAATAAAAACTCAATATGGTATTTGGACAGCGGTTGTTCACGACATATGACAGGAGATGCAAGTATGCTATCTCAACTGACCAAATATAGTGGTCCAAACATCAGTTTCGGAGATAATTCCAAAGGTAAAACCGTGGGTAAGGGTAATCTTATCCATGGTAATTTTATTATTAAAGACGTTTTATTAGTAGAGAATCTAAAGTATAACCTGATTAGCATAAGTCAGTTATGCGACAATGGTTTCTCAGTACAATTTGATAAAAACTCATGCTCAGTCAGAACATCAACTGATGAAATCATATTAACTGGCAAACGATGTGGAAACACATATAAAGTCAGTTGGAATGAACAGCCTCATACACCAGTCTGCCTCATTGCTTCAAAATCATCTCAAAACTGGTTGTGGCATAAAAGATTAAATCATTTAAACTTTAAATCCATTGCATATCTGAGTAAGCATGAACTTGTAACAGGTCTGCCCAAAATAAACTTTTCAAAAGACAAACTTTGCTCAGCATGTCAGTATGGAAAACAAGTACGGTCTTCTTTCAAAAACAAGGGTTCTAAATCTTCATCCCGATGCTTAGAACTATTGCACATGGATCTCTTCGGTCCAATACCAGTCATGAGCTTAGGGGGAATGAAATACACCTTAGTGGTCGTAGATGATTTTTCAAAATTTACTTGGGTTATTTTTCTCAAATCCAAAGACCATACTGCTGCACAACTGATTAAACTCTTTAAAAGACTTTTAAATGAAAAATCAGTTGTGATTGATCGAATCAGATCTGATCGAGGAACTGAATTCATCAATCAAACACTTTCAAATTTTCTTGAAAATGCTGGAATCAAGCATGAGCTCTCAGCAGCAAGAACCCCTCAGCAAAATGGTGTTGCTGAGAGAAGAAATAGGACCCTTAAGAAGCTGCTAGAACAATGCTTGTTGATTCTGGTATTTCTCAGCGTTTTTGGGCAGAGGCAGTAAACACTGCGTGTTACACTCAGAACAGATCAATGATTAATAAAAATCAGATGAAAACACCATATGAGATCTGGAATGGAAGAAAAAGTATAATCACTTATTTCAAAATATTTGGCTGTAAATGTTTTATTCATGACAATGATAAAAATTACTTAAGAGCATTTGATGCCAAATCTACAGAAGGAATATTCCTTGGATATTCATCAGTTAGTATAGCTTATAGTGTCTTTAATAAGAAAACTTTAAATGTTGAAGAATCTGCGCATGTTGAGTTTGATGAAACTGAACTAACTGATAAGCCAATTGATCAAGTTGAGCTAGCTGATCGATTTACAGATATCAGTTTGGAAGATGATGGCAAAGATGAAGGTCATAATAATCGAAACATCTTTCAAACACCAGAACCAGAGATATTAGATCAATTAAATGAGCATGAAGTCAATGACAACAATCAATTATTAAGGGAAACTGATAACATTCAAATACCAGCTGTTGAGACATCAACTGAAGCTGAAATTGCACTCAGACACCAACTGAAGAAGTTGCTAATGCAACAAATACAGAATACAGATGGAGAAAATCACATCCACCTCATCTGGTAATAGGAAATCCATCTGAATCCTGTAAGAACTCGCAATCAAATGTTAAATTTATTTATTCACTCAGCTTTTGTCTCACAACTGGAACCAAAGAAAACTGATGAAGCTCTTGCTGATCCCAACTGGGTAAATGCCATGCAAGAAGAGCTGAATCAGTTCACTCACAATAACGTCTGGAACTTAGTTCCAAGACCAGTTGCAAAAACCATTATAGGTACGAAATGGGTTTACAGGAATAAGATAAACGAGGATGGCTCAGTTATACGCAACAAAGCAAGACTAGTAGCACAGGGATATAGGCAAGAAGAAGGAATTGACTATGATGAGACGTATGCTCCAGTTGCAAGATTGGAAGCAATCAGAATATTTCTTGCTTATGCATCTCACAAAAACTTCAAAGTTTATCAAATGGATGTGAAAAGTGCATTTCTAAACGGTCAGTTACAGGAAGAAGTATATGTCGAACAACCTCCAGGTTTTATTAATCACAAATTTCCTGATCATGTATATTATTTAAACAAAGCATTATATGGTCTTAAACAAGCTCCCAGAGCTTGGTACAAAACTCTTTCAAAATTTCTAACTGATCATGATTTTTCAGTAGGATCAGTTGATAAGACCTTATTCAAATTTACTAAAAATAATCATATCTTATTAGTTCAAATTTATGTTGATGATATAATTTTTGGGTCAACTAACCCCAAATTGTGTGAGAAGTTTGCTAAGTTAATGCAGGATAAATTTGAAATGAGTATGATGGGTGAACTGACATTTTTTCTTGGACTGCAAGTGAAGCAACTGGAAACTGGTATATTCATTAGTCAAACAAAATATACAAAGGAGCTGCTAAAGAAATTTGGTATGGAATCATGCTCAGCAGCAACAACACCCATGAGCTCATCAGTTAAACTAGACATTGACGAAGGGGGAATATCAGTTGAAGCGACGTTATACAGAGGGTTAATAGGTTCATTGCTATGCCTAACAGCCAGTCGCCCTGATATTGTTTTTGCTGTCTGTATGTGTGCCAGATTCCAAGCAAACCCTAAGCAATCACATTTCTCAGCAGCCAAAAGAATTCTGAGATATCTTAAGGATACACAAAATGTTGGATTATGGTATTCCAAAGACTCCACCTTCAATTTAGTTGGATACTCAGATGCAGATTATGCAGGATGTAAGCTTGATCGCAAAAGTACAAGTGGATCTTGTCAGTTCTTAGGAGATAGACTGATCTCTTGGTTCAGCAAGAAACAGACATCTATAGCTACATCAACAACTGAAGCAGAGTATCTTGCTGCTGGTAGCTGTTGTGCACAACTGATTTGGATTCAGCAACAACTGAAGGATTATGGAGTCAAGTCAACTGAATCGCCTATATTTTGTGATAATACAAGCACAATTGCCATTACTTATAATCCAGTTCTTCACTCAAGGACCAAGCATATAGATGTCAGTCATCACTTTATCAGGGATCATGCATTAAAGAAGGATATTCGACTAGAATATATTTCAACTGAACAGCAAGCAGCTAAAATTTTCACAAAACCATTACCCGAGGCTAAGTTCTCTTATTTTAGAAATATACTTGGTTTAATTGAGTTGTCTTAGAAATTATTTATTTTGCTTCACTAACAGAATTATATGCAGGAAATAAGAAAACAACAAGCAGAAAACAACACTTTATTATGAATACCGACGTTCCCAGTGTACAGAACTTATCATAGCATCAACTGAATCAAGCCATGCTCTAACCCAATCATTTAATTCATAAATTCGAACTCTAGCAAATGCCCTAGACTTCGAAATCTTATCAACAACATGCCACTCTTTCCACAACAACGCCTCCAAAAGACAATTGTCCTCAACCAAATCTCTAACATGCCTAACTTCAAAACGTGCAAGATACTTCAGTGCTCTCGCCTCCTGAGCACGAGTAGGGATAGCACCACTGTCACTAACCCTCTTCAATTCATGAATCTTCTCCCATGTTGTCAACACTTTTTGCAGGACATATCTTTCCATCTTTCTTTTGATATCTGCTAAACGAGGAGCTGATTGCTCAGTCACATGGACATGAGTGCTGCTGCATGTATCAGAATCGGACATATCGAAATATTTTTGAACTGATATTGCATCACATTCTAATCACTATCATCTTATTTATAGGAAAAAGACGTTGGAGAAGCTGAAGAGTCTCAAGTCAATTAAAGAGGCTCTCACATATACCGAGGATTTTTTAGTTATCACTTGTTCATTATCAAATGACATCAGTTTGATTTTCATCATCAGCCGTTTAAATAATATCAGTTCATCATCAATTTATGATAATTAGTTTCTTAACAGTTTATTTTTTTAACTGGTTTTTTATTCGCTCATAAGTTTGCAACTGATAAACTTCACACATGCAGAAACAAAGAAACATGACGCATTATCAAAATAAAAATTTTATTTATCCATAAATTTTGTAGAGAACAACATGCTCATAAGTTTCTTCTACACTCATTATCCACGTCCTCATCCAAACAGCCAAAACTGAGGAAGAAGTCTTGGAGAATCTGTGCGAAGAAGCAATGCCGTTAAGGATCTCCAGTTCCTTGCGAAGCATCAGCTCATAGAGATGGCCTTCCTTGAAAGCATCCACCTCTACAGAAATGTTTAAGTGCTTTCGCACTTCCCTCAGCTGGGCCATCCGCTTGAAAGTGGTGAACCTCCCAGAATTGTACAGGAGCTCCAGCTCTTGTAACTCTTCCCAATAGGGAAGACTGGCATAAAAAACCTTGTCTTCTATGGCAGCTTTTTCAGCATCAAGCGAAAATGGTCAAGACGAGGAAAATGAAAAGACACCTCCTTAAATGAAGATTACTCTACTAAGCCTCAAGATTTCATTAATTAATCAGCATTATTTTATATTAACGCATCTATTTAGGGGGAATGATGGTTTAAAAAGTTAACTGAGAAGACAGATGTTAGTGTATTATCAACTGAAAGGACTCAGTTTCACTGACTGACCGATCAGTTGACAATTTCACTAATCTTCTCATATAAGTTAACTAATTAAATCTATTATATTCCAAATCAAATGATGTGACTTTCTGCCAAATCATGATGAATTTCAGCATATCACGTGGACACATTTTTAACCGTTCAAAAATTGTACACACGCTTACAGCACACGTACACACACCTTTTACTCAACAATTTTTCCTGGGCTGACACACAAAGCACTTTACCCGCTTTAATTCAGTTCGTCTTCCTTACATTCACGATTGTCTCTTATTCTCAAAGCAAATCTATAATTTTTGCCTCTACAGGAAATCATTTAGTGGCAACTCAAATTCCTGCTCACATACTGAATGCAATGGTCATCGATTTTAATTCCGTTCTATCGATTGAAGAAACAGATATTAAGGATGTATTTCTAAAGCTTGAATCAGCAGGTCTCGGAAAGTTCTTAGGTCAATCTTCCCAGAAATATATCTCAAAGAGGTCAACGAATTCTACAGGAAAGGATTTATCACCAATAATGACACTATATCTGTGACTATCAATGATCAGTTGCTACGTCTTTCTGAGGAATCTTTCGGAGAAATCTTTTCTTTACCAACTGACGGTTATGTGAATTTTTCTGAAGTAAAAACTCAGGACATTGAAGAAATGCAATCCCGATTATCTGCTGATGGACAAAGAATCAAGGTTTCCGATCCAAAGAAGGAACTGAAACCAGAAATTCAGTTGCTAGCTGATATCGTAGCAAAGAGAATATTAGCAAAAGCCGGTTCTTATGCTGCTCTCACACTCGAAAAATTCCAGGTAATGACCTTATTCATGAGTGAAAAGAAAGTAAATTGGAGATATATTCTGTTTAACATCTTGAAGAATATGCTCAAATCATCAAAACAATCATGTGGCTTTGCTATCCAAATCAGTTATCTCTTAAAACTGGAGGGTTTAGTAGCTGAAAATGCTGAAATATCATCGAAATTCAAAGTTTACACTGCCAAAAACATCTTGGTATCAAGGACCAAACTGGAAGTTGAGCCATCACCAGTTAAGAAGGTCAAAACAGCAAAAAGAAAACTGATTCTCAGTGAATCAGACGAAGAGAAAACTCCTTCACCAAGACTTGTCAAAAGACCAAGGACTAAAAGAACCAAAACAACAACAAAAATGGAAGTTATTCGATCAGCTGAACAACAACCCATTCAAGCCATACCCTTGCAAATACTCTCACCAAATGAACCAGTTACCAAAGCCAAGACAACAGCTAAAGTTAAAGCCCCACTAACCCTTGTGAATCACCCTACCATCTTGCCAAGGGCCAGATCTAAAGGTATAACATTAAGGGAACCAGTGACATCAACACACTCAGGGATGGATCTCCCTCACACTCTTTCAACTGACAAAGGAAAGAGACAGCTAGTTGAAGAACCCCGGCCATCAAATGTGATTCAAACACACATTGACCTTGTTTGGGAACAGGTCAATGCATTTGCCACGTCACAATTAAAATCTTTTGACCGATGGAAAAGCTTCAGAACAGAAATCTTTGCCAAAGAACTGAAGCATAGATCTCAACTGAAAAAGTTCATCAAATTAGAAGCAATTGTGATGAAAGTAGTCAAAGCTGCTACAATCTCACAAGCATTAGAAAGGCAGAAATACTTCCTTGATCAGATTCGCGTCAAAAAGTTAGCAAAAATGGTAGCACAGCTGAAGTCAAACTACCATCCAACAAGTCCAACCGCATACAATGATAGAGCAGTGTTCACTCAACTGGACGCAGATCTTAGTAGCTTGCAAAGGGAAATAAGATTTTGGGAAGAAGATCAGGAACTGGTTATTCATGAAAAACCTTTCAACTCAAATCCTGAAAAAGATTTATCCTGTTCTCCACAGAAAGAACCATCTCCACCACAGTCAACTGAAAACCCAGTTCAGGAAATACCTAAATCTTCTCAGAAAGAACAACAGTTATACTCTGAAGAAGAACTCTCCTTGGTAAACATCGATGAAATCATTCAAGCTGTTGCATTAGAAGTTCAGTATGACTCTGTTGCTCAGTCAGCTGAACAACTAGAGCAAGATATTAAGATATCATCTGAAGCTCCAACTGAGTCACTCATTGATGAAAAAGTTATGACTACTCAAACTGAAGAACCAACTGAAGAGCCGAACCAAACTGACTCGGAAAAAGTTCAATTTGAAGTACCAATACAATCAGAAAATTCTGCTGAAGAAGACATTCAAACACATGAACAAGAAACTGCTGAACAGGTGAAGGGTCAATTGCTCACTGAATCAAAGGAGCAAGAACAAAGTTCAGTCCAAACTCAACAGGAGGTCCCTATGAATGACCCATCCATCTCTACCATTCAGTCAGATGATCCATCCTTTCATCATAATCAACGATCATCATCTCGACTTCAAGCAAACAGTCCAGCTCAGACTATGGCTGGAACAATGGAAACAAATCAAGCATTAATTCCTTTTGGACAAACAATGAAGCAGTCAGAGACACCCAGCCAGCGACCTCCAACTCAATCTACAGAAATGGATATTGTTCTTGAAGAAATTCAGAACATACAGTACAACATGCAAGAGATGCTCGCTCAAATAAAGAAAATTCAACTGGATCAACTATCTAACATTGTCAAATTGGATTCCTTGACTGAATCTGATTCAGCCAAACTAAAAGGTCTTCAAGCAAATATGGATTCTCTTACCAAAACTGTGCTTGAAATAAAGAACGGACTACCCAACTCACTCTTTGCAACTCAAGATGTAATCAGTCGAAGAGTAGAACGACTGGAAACCTCTGTCTCAAACAAAATAGAATTGCTGCAGACTTCTCTCACAACCATTGCCTCAAGTATCTCAGCGGATGTAAAACTATTATCCATTGACGTTCGAAAGTTATCAGACCAAATGGAGGTGTTTGGCAAAAAGGGGGAAGGACAAAGCAGCTGAAGAAGATTTAATCCAGAAATAATATTCTCAGTTTTTATGTTATCTACAAGGTTTATCGTTTTTATGTTATCTACAAGATCTACAAGGAACCCAGTTATCTTATGATTCAGCTGCTCAGTTATCAGATCTTAAATCACTTGGTTTTGTCAAACACCATAAAGGGGGAAATTGTTGAAAACTAGATTCTGGAGTTTGACAAAACATAAATCAATCGATTAACAAAATAAGAATCAACTGATGTGCACAAGTATATTCGGCAACTGAAGACAGTTGATACGATGATAAACTGATCAGTTAAAAACAAAGTGTATTAAAAGCTTCTCAACTGAAGACGTCTTGGGAAAGACCAAAGGAGACACACAAATTTCAAGAGCGTCGCACCTCGATCACTACAGCATAGAACAATGTGTTTCGGCTATAGCAATTAAGACGCCGTATCACAATCAATGAAAAGAACATTGTCCAATGAATGATGAAGTGGCAATCAACGGATACTAGAATTCAAATGCATATCAAAGTTACCGTTGAAACAGAAGCATAAATATAACTGAAGAACAGCAGATGAATAACAGAGATAATCATTCAATCTTAAGCTTGCTGTTACTCTGTCAAAATCTCAGCTCACTCTCATCTCAATTACTCGTAGCAATCAAGGCTACAATCTGAGCTTATTAGCACTCTCTAAAAGTTGTTAGACTCAATTGTGCTAATATCAGTTACGTACTGAAAACATTGTGCAAATCTAAGAGTTTCAGTTTTGGAAGTTGTAAGTCCAAACTGAAGTGGGTCTGTACAAGTGTTGTACTTGATCAAAGTCTTTTAGTGAATATCCTATCCTTGTGATAGAAGGGGTGACGTAGGAGTAATTAAATTCTCCGAACATCCAGAAACAACTCTTGCATATTTCTTTAAGTTTTGTATTCTATCTTTCAATCAGTTACTTTCCGCAACTATTCCAGTTTAACTGATTGTTATTGACCAACAAGATTCCGAGTTTCAGTTTGTAACTAAACTGAACTCAAATACTCTTAAAGAACAATTTTAAGTGTGAGTGTTTATTCAACCCCCCTTCTAAACACTCTTGGTGTGATAACCGATCCTATCATATAATATCATAATACCCCTCGAAATAACTCTGACAGAATCAATCTCGTAATACTGGCTATACAACATCCGTATATACCAATCAACACTATCAGCTGTTATCAAATCTGTTTATCTCAGTCAAGGATATATTCAATCTTCGGCCTCAAATACCAACGGTTATCATCCGATGTTGGCATATTCAGTCTATTTATGCTGAGCTATCTTCATTTGTTTCTGAATTAGTTTCATTTTCTTTATCAAATTTCTGCTCTTATCAAATTCAATCTCAAGTATCACCGCAATATCATTCCCATACGAAGAAAATCTGCAGTACTCACTGTACAATGTCTCATCTGCAGCTATCTCAATACTTATCTGATAGCTATCATTATACAATAATTCACACGGTGACAATACATATTGTCAATTAATGCTAACATCCAGCACTACAGCTCCATAAATATCTTCCAATATCTGGATAGTCCGCTCTGGCTATCTGTCAGTCTGTGGATATTATAGGAAAGAGCTCAGGATATATTCTGTCACAAGTACAAAATCAATAAAAATTACAATCTGGTATAATCTACTTTAACATTTTGTTCAATCTGAACATTTCTCTGACATTGGTCTTTGTCATCTGGTCATGTTTGTACGTCATCTTGTACAAACTAATATATATATATAGATTGAACAATCTGTCAATCACAATCATATCATATCACAATCTTGAAAGTATTGCAGTGGTTTCATTATGAAATTCATAGAAATGTACTCCCCATTTCTATTCAGAATTAAACAATTCTGTAATAGATCTTCTGATTTCCATCTTTCCGTCTTCATCTATTGGCGATTTAGACATATCAATATAAATTCTGCCACAACTGATTTAATCTGTTTATATCAAAACTGTCTGTTCGAATTATTATACACTTTCTGTTACCAGAATAAATACGGAATCCACTAATGTGCGCTTCTGACCCTATCTGTCATTTCAGATTCGAAATATTCGGCACAACCAGTCAATTAGTTATATAAAATAAGATATTACCTACCTGGTATTCTGATTGACACTCTGTTCTGACTATCAAAATCAAGTTCTGAACATTCTGATCACGTTCTGAACTGTTGTAATTCTCGAATTTAGCTCTGATTCGGTTTAAACTGTATATAATCTCAACGGTTCATAATAATCTGTATCAACACTGATTCAGAACAATAACAATATCGGATTAGATCCGAAACATCGGTCATCAATACTGATCTAGTAAACTCATATAACTGCAATTTCTGGCAATACTGTCGATTCTGACTAACTGATTACATCTTCACATTACTCAAATTAACGGCTATATTATCTTTGAATGTATCACGCCCCAAACAACACAATCTGTATCAATTACTGGTCTGGAAGCTAATAATTCTTAAGCAGTTCAAAACAACAATCGGATAAGATAATCTGCTAAACTCGGCAATTCTGAATTTCTGACATCTATGACATTTCTGATATTTCTGATAGTTCTGACATCAGTGTCGTTCTCAGTCGCTGATCACTGTCTTAACTATACTAATATCATTCGGTATACTATCTTCAGATATCACCTATTCTGAATACAATCTCTGAACACAAGATTCATCAATCTATAGACAGAACTGAAGCATTTCCAAGAGAAGCACTAAATCAGATGCAACTCCTGGCCAGTACTCTTCTAACTGATCTTCCAAGTCCTTCAATTCACTCTGTGTCCTTCTGTACATTCAATGGCATTCTATACTAAATTCTAACAAAAACAAACAGTACCTGATCTCAATTCAATTCTGAAGTATTTCTTTCAAAGCAGAGCAAATCCGGAATCTCATCTAGAAAATATCAACAATTCGTACATCATTGGCAAATCTTCCAATGCTTGACTCAATTTCAGTACATCTACTGAATACATAAGGATGCTATCAAATCCTTTCTGTAACCATCGAGTCATAGATAATACAAATTTCAAAGGAATTCTGGATCTAGAATCCTTACCGTGAAATCTCTACTTATCAGCCATATTTGGTCTGAATCCTATACTCTCCTAAAAGAGTTTACAATTGTTCTGTACTTTGTCAGTATATTAATCGCAATATCAGACAACACAAGTACATAACAATTTAACTCGATCTCATTCTCATCTTACTGTAGTATACGATATTTCACAGAAATCTCTGATATCAACTTTCTCCCCAACAGATAAAATAATACCACAGTAAATACAGACTCAACAGATAAAGCATATCTCCATGCAACTCATTCAAACATATTCATAAAGAATGCATTAGTATATATCAATACATATGCAACATAATCATAAAAGAACAGTACCTGCCACTATATCATCAAGTGCCTCCTGGTTCTGTTCCTTGGTCACTTCAACCAGATGATTCTGCTCCCTGAAATTTTCGGGAACCTCTTTGTGGACAAACTCTAGCAAAGTGTCCAGACTGCCGGCAAATACGACAACTACCAGTCACTCCCTGGCAGTGATCTGTGGGATGTCTTCCTCCGCAAGTTTTGCAATAAACTCCAGTATAACTCTGGCTAGAACCACTGGAGCTAGATGAACCGCTCGGTCCACTCCCCAATTTCTTAAACTGTTTCTTTCGAGCTTTCAGCAAATCTTGCTTTCCACTCGTACTGCCTCTATCAGATCCAAGAGAGAATTGTTGTGTCTGAAGTTGAATCACATTCAACCTTTCTCGTTGTCGAATCAGACTCACTTCAGCTCTCTTTTCCCTACTCAAAGTATCAGCAAAATGATAAGGTCGCTGCATATTTATGAATGCAATTATCTCCGAATTCAATCCTTTGATGAACTGATCAGCTACAGCTTCATCATTCCCCGCTATATGAGGAGCAAAACGCAGTAGAGTAGAGAATTTAGCAACATATTCTTCAATATTCAGTTGGCCTTGTTTCAAATTCTCAAACTCTGCTCTTTTGTCCTCCCGGTACGAAACTGAGAAAAATCTTCGATGGAATTCAGCGTTAAAGACTTCCCACGTCATCACATTACCACGTGGTTCTAATATTCCTTTGATTGTAATCCACCAACTCCTGGCGGCCTCTCGTAACTGATTGGGCACCAATTTAATTCTTTGTTCATCTGTATAATCAAGTAAATCAAACAGTATTTCTATGTCATCTAACCGATTCTCACACTCTGCAGACATCTCGGTACCCCTCAGAATCGGCGGTTGAAACCACTGAAACCTCTTCAACTGTATTTCCATCTGAGTTTCTGACACATCTATCTGATCAGTCGAAGTACTACTCCTTTCCGGAATTCTTCGAGGAGGTATATCTGCTTATCATAACAGTTAGCAATCATATGAGACAAATCTGTCTCAGTCCTTTTCTAGATCAGCTTACCTCTGATCAAGAATCGGTTCTGATTCATCTTCAATAATACATAATACCAATTCAAATCAGATAATTACGTAAACATGTATTTCAAAGCAGTAACACATAGTATCATGCTAGCATACACAATGTAAGTCAACATTATAATCAATCAAATGCTAGCATTCAAAAGCAGGAAAGAAAACTCAATCTACCCCGCTCATTCTCTTCTATCTCAGTCTTAAAGGATCTATCGTTCTGATACCACCTGTTGTGAGAACCCGGACGTAATTTCTCTTCTTAATCATATTTGGGATTTAATTATCAATTCAGATAAATAGGGTCTAAAAATTTTTCTTTTTACAATGTAAGTGCGGAACGTAATGGAATCTAATTAATATACATATCAGTATAAAAGTACAATCCTCTACAATAAGGATTCAAACTAGACTAAGGTTCAACTACTAAAGTTCAAGTGTTAAAACCACATCTACTACAAGTCCGGAATCACCACGCTAACTCGTCCTCTCTCATCATCTTCTTGACCATGATCATATCCCACCTGTTGTCATGCACACATACAAACAAGACAACAGCCGGATAACTCCGGTGAGAATAAATCCCAGTATAAACAATGTATACATGCAATTAACTGAACTAACATAAGAGCATGAATAATATCTTCTCACATGTATCATAATCGAACAACATGTATCAATATCAATCTGAAAATAAAACATGAATCGTAATCTACGAAACATAAATCAGTACAGATCTGTACATCAAAATCTTGACTCAACATCTAAGACTTGACTCATCTCTCATTCTAATCTAGAGATCCCAGTGAATAAGAACGTAACAAGTCTCCCATCTACTACTACCAGTCGCGATGGCGGTACGTTCTTATTTCTGGACTTTGGTCTAGTCTATATCGAATAATCTACAATAAGAACGATGTCTGTATATTAAGCATATCGATATACCAAACGTCCAGTGCCTTCGCGTATCTGCCAAGACTAAGCCTATTCTGACAATGTGCAATGGGTCAGTGACTATACTGTCAAAATCTAACCCCTCTGTCAGTGACTCTCACTTAATAGCTATCTGCTCTCTCTCATTCTAGTTCAATAGAATAAATGTAATCATTTAAAACACAAAGGTATATAAAAGAAAACAATACCATACAAGTATGTGGTTTAGGAAAACTCGAGTTAGATCTAACTCAAGTCGATCTCCAAATTAACATCGATTTATATCTTTATCTTCCCGGTCTGACGAAGACGAAGTCTCGTATTCCAATCTGTCCATACCCAATCTGGCAATGACAATCGCAGAGATACAATATCAGTATACAACTTAGTTCCAAAACTTGTTCTGATCAATACTCAAATCAAAACACAATCTGATTAATGTCAACGATATAACAGTATAATATCATCAATACCGTATCTGATCAATATAAATCAACTGATGTTTCGACGGCATAACAACACAATCTCGATAACCCCGTCAATTTCAACATCACAGATATCATATCAGAATTAATAATCAGTATCAGTACGATTCATAATCTCAATATCCGTACCCTCAAAATCAGTAACAACACGACTCTGATATCGAATCTCAATCAAATTACTCCGAAAATCATAACAATTGCATAAACAATCTATTCTTCAATCTGACTTCAATTATACGATGTCTACTGTATCAGAAACACCATATATGATTCCTATCAAATTCTGACAACATCATAATTTGAAATCGTGTCTAAACGTAACAAAACTTACGTCCAGTTGTAGCCTGCGTTGATAGGAATACAGTACTGAAGTCGGATTCAAATTCTGACGGACGGATTTCTCGTAAATCACAAATCTTCCACGTCAAAGAAACTTGAAACCTTTTCTCTCAATTATTTCGATTTCCTACGTATGAATGCTTGTATATATATATATATATATATATATATATATATATATATATATATATATATATATATATATATATATATATATACACCTCATGCATTCTAAGAAACGTGGCTTGCTTCTTCCAATAACACGTCTCGCGCATATGCGCGATCACCATCGGCGCATATGCGCGAGACACAATGTCTCGGCACGTGTCTCCCGGTGGTTCTCGTGCATATGCACGTACTATCTTGGCGCATATGCGCCCAAGGTTCTAGACACCCCGCGCATGTGCGCGCCTTCAAACCGCGCATGTGCGCGCAAGGTTCTGCCTACCTCGCGCATGTGCGCCCGTCCACGTCGCGCATATGCGCGAGGACTATTCCTCACACACAATGTCAAATCTCCTTTCGGCTCTCCCGGTCTGATCCGTTCCGTCTATAAACACCTCTCAATTACAAATACTTTATAATAATTATCGCCAAATCATTTCACATTAACAGGATAAATTTCTCGGGCCTTACATTTTTCCTTGTAGGTGTTCTTCGTGTGCTTTGAGATGTATTCGCTGCTTGGGATGATATCCTATTTCTTGATGGTCCACTTTGTCTAGATTTGTAAGATCTGGCTTTCTGTCTAGACCATACTATTCTTGGTCTCCAAGAATTTCTTCCACTTCTAGCATAAGGATGAGTTCTAAAACTTTTCCTCTTATTCCTCTGTGGTTTACTTCCAATAATTGTTGGAAGATCATTTTCCTTACAAAATAAAAGAGTATGTTTGTTAATACCCCTTAGTCGTTTGTAATTCTTTTGTAATGCTACCAGATGATATCATTCTGTCAATTTTCCTTTGAGAAAAGAGGCTCTTCGTGTCAAAGTATCTAAATTGCAAGGGACATATTCCTTTATTAACATTTCTCTCTAGGGACTTGGCATTTTGACGAAGAAAAGTTGCATTGCTATATCTTTTCGACCCCTGAATTCCATCTATATTTAGTGAATAACATAATGTAGTCATCCACTAAACATATATCAGGTAATTCAAGACTATACATAGCTTGAGTATATTTCTTTTTTTCTCTGTATCTTGACTGTTAAAATAGTCTACCCCTAAAAATTGTGCTTTAAAAAAGGTAGTCATTCTTTCGGCTATCTCCCTAAGAAATTTTCCGGCTAGGACTAATTCTTTGGTTTCAACCGAAGTCATGTCCCAAGCAATTTTAACTGATCCCATAAGACTCATTTCCAGAAGTTTAATGAATCATTCTCTGTTGAGATCAAGTGTTCCCGCTGCGATTCTCATAACATACGTCCAATCATCTACGAGATCTTCTCTGTTTTTGAAATCTAATACATCTAGTTTAAGCATATCCCCACAAAGATGTATATGTTCTAAAAAAGATTTCCCATAGGGTGTTTGGTGCAAATGAATTTGATTCTTCCTTGACCTTGTTCCCGGTGGGTGTGACTCTCCACCAATATAAAAATTTGGTTGTGATTCTCTCATATTTATATTCTGAGATCTCACACTTTATCTTGGTGGTTCCTGCGAAGATGACCAGGTTATGGTAGGTTGTTCACCCCCAGTTATGTTCATCTTTAGATCTACAACCTTGAGATTAGCAAAAGATTCTGCAAGCTTTTGTAGATCCTATAGACCAATCCTTTCTAAAGTTATCATTAGATTAATTTCTTTTTTGAGACTGTTTTGATTAGATTGATCATCTTTTCTTCTTCAGTTAAAGGTTTTGATATCACTTTGGCCTTCCTTTTTTGATGTAATAAGGGTTCAGTACCAAATGATGGTGGTAACATTCCTTCTGAAGTCCTTTTACTAGAACTTGGTTGTAGTTCTAGATTTTGAAGTCTTGTTCGAATATCCTTTAATATTCCAAGAATTTCTTCCTGGTTTCCAAGGACTTTCTCCACATTTTATGGTACATAATATAGCATATTATCATAATTATGTACTGTCTTTTGAATCTCTATAAGATCTCCAGAGAGTTTAGAGGAATCTGATACTATTTCTAAAAACCTGTTATTTTGAATCATAAGTTTACCATAAGACTCTGATAAGTTTCTTCTTGATATCTTACATTGGTTAGATCTTTTTGCTTCGAATATTCCAACGATTTGGAATATATCATGTAAATACTTAATCTCGAACATGAATTCGGACTCATGTTAATTAGGAAAATTCACCTCCTCAAAAATTTAATTACTTTATAATAATAAATTTGTATGTTTGAAATAATTTTATCTAAACTCTAATACTATTTTCGGCCCAGAAAATCAATCAATTGAATTTATCTAACAACTAAGGGTATTTTTGTCTTTTTCAAATACTTTTAGGGGCAGAAACAAAGTTTTCTAGTATATCGAGTAAATTTAAAGTTTAGTTTGATTTGGGTTTGTTTCAGGGGTGTTCATCGGTCGGTTCGGTTCGGTTTTCGGTTTTTTATTTCGGTTTTTTTCGGTTTTCGGTTTTAGAAATATATAATCCGAATCCGAACCAGTTTGGTTCGGTTTTCTACCAAAACGGTTCGGTTATTTCGGTCGGTTATTTCGGTTTTGGTATAATTATTTAAATTAATAATATAAGTATATTGTAAAATATAATATGTTAGCTTTCTATATGTTTTCTTAGTAAAATATTTAAATAGAAGGTCTAAATTAATTAAACAAACAACAATCAACTAAAAATTGTTCAAAATGGTTTTTCATTCACTAAATATCATATCAAAATATATAATATAAATAAAAATATAAAAAAATTATTAATTTAATGAAATTTCGGTTTTTTCGGTTTTGACATATATAATCCAAAATCGAATCAAATAAACTTCGATTTTAACATTTATATCCGAATTACAAAATTCGACTTTCGGTTCGGTTCGGTGTTCGATTTTTTCGGTTTGAATTTTCGATTTTTTTCGATTTTATCCGAATTTTGAACCCCTAGTTTGTTTACACAATTTACCCTTAAAATAATTAAATTTTAAACAAATTTGAAAAAAAAAAGTGAATTACATTTGCTCTTTTTTTAAATAAACAAACAGTATCATTTTCCCCTTTTATTGAATAAACGTTTCCAACACTCCCGATTTCCTCCTCCGCTGAAATTCTGTACCTTTTTGGCGTAAGGGATGTGGAAAGACGACATTGAATCGGCCAGTCGGCCGCTGTATCCGATGATGTTGGAAAGCCCTGAGCTTCGGTGGTCGTTTATCCGCAAAATATACGGAATTGTCAGTATTCAGTTACTCCTCACGATCGTTGTGGGCTCTGTTGTTGTCACTGTGCACCCAATATCTCATTTCTTTGCAACCACTAGGGTTGGTTTGGCAATTTATATAGTTCTCATCATCGCCCCTTTTATTGGTATAATTTATCTTCCTTGTATTCTTGTGTGTAAATTAAGAAACCCGAAATTTGCCCTCCTCCTTTGTTATCTGCTGTGGTTCTGTTTTGACTGGTGGGTTTGTTTGTATGGATTGCAGTTTTGTGCCCTTTACATAGCTATTATAAGAGGCATCCTCTGAACTACTTCCTACTTGGGTTGTTCACGGTGACTCTTGCATTTCCGGTGGGGTTAACTTGTGCCTACACCAGCGGTAAGCTATTCTATGCATTTTTCTTGTTTTATTTGTTCGAGTTTCTGAATGATGATATAGTTTCGTATTACTATATGCCGAGGCTTGCGGTGATGGTTAACTGACATTGGTATCACGATAGGACATAGATTGTTAATAGATGAGAAGATTTATATTCTGAACCATCATGTCGGAGCTAAAACTTTTAATATGTAATAATTACTAAAGCTTAAAGCCAGACTCTCATCGTAGATCGATCCAAATATGGTGATTGGTTGTGTTAAATGGTTACTAGTACTTGTAAGGCACGAGTTAAAAGATATTTAAATAGATTGAATAATCTTTTGTGTTTCACCTCATATATAAATTGGAGATATGGATTGCCTTTAGATACGCCGAGATGGGAGCTCCAAGTTTGCAATTTTGTGTTAAGATTGCTACCCACCACATTTTGATATGGAATGGGTTGAGAATCAATATTCAATAGTGCCAGAGTTGATGATTGGATGCTTGGCCATTATTATATGGTCACGGATCCTGGATATGGAGGATGTGGATGCACATCTGCTTTATGACTATGCTGTGGATATGGAGGATGTAGATGGACGTCTGTTTTATGGATATGCTGGATATAAATAGTTATCCTTGCATAGAAGACTACCTATGTGGCAAGTTTGCTCTTCAAGCACAAAAATACATAAGCATTACATGTATATACCCTATTTATAGGCGAACACGGTGTGTGTAATTGATACATATATACCTTTTTCTGTGAAAAGTTTGTTTATCATTCAATCTATCTTGATCTACTGGTAATAATTGGGGGTGAATAATAGTGTGGGAGAAGTTGAAGGGACAGATAAATAGAAGTGAAGAAGGTGTTTGAAATAATTTTACATTTTGAATGTAGCATCCATACCTCAGTTTAAGCTAGATTTTTTGTGTTAATCTTGCTGATTTGGTAAACCAGCCGCTTCTCTAAATGATGATTAACTGACCCTTGAAAGTCCGCTCAATTGGAATTGATGGCAGGGAAAGTTATTTTGGAAGCAGTTATTTTAACAGCGGTTGTGGTTATCAGCCTTACTTTGTACACATTCTGGGCTGCAAGGAGGGGTCAAGATTTCAACTTCCTAGGACCTTTTCTGTTTGGTGCTATTATTGTACTTTTGCTGTTTTCGGTGATTCAGGTTTGTGGATCTACAATTTCTGTCTTATTTAAGTGCTCAGATAGTAATAAGCTGATATTTGATAAATAGAGTAGAAAAATATTGATTTTCCGAAGAATTTCTTATCTTGCAGATTTTCTTCCCTCTGGGTAAGATAAGCGTGATGATCTATGGTGGCCTGGCATCAATCATCTTCTGTGGTTACATAATTTATGACACTGATAATCTGATCAAACGATATAAATATGATGAGTACATCTGGGCGGCTGTTGCACTCTATCTAGATGTCATAAACCTCTTTCTATCTTTGTTGAACATTCTCAGAGCCGCAGATAGGCAGTAAAACTATGCATGTTTGTTTGTCTACTTAGTTTTTTTCTTCTTGGATATTTGATATGGTATGTAAAATGGATGTTATCTACAGTCATTGTTATTGAAACACTGGTGCCTCATTTATTTGTTCATGGGCCAGTTGAATCGTGTGCTTCGAATAAATAACTGTATGAATATGATTTTTGCTACTCTTTCCCTTTCTGTATTCTTATAATCGAGCACTTTTTACTCTACCGTTTGTTGTGTGAAGCTGTGTATTATTCATGCACCATTGCATTGCCGTGTATCCTGGCGAATTATTCCTGTAAGATATCGTTGGTTCTCGCCTCTTGATTAGTTGCTGCATGAAGCACGTTCTCTAGGCTTCTTCGTTTGTGGTTATTTGTTTGTCAGTAAATTGGTGCATGGTATACCCAATTCTTCATAGCTGATAAGCGTTTCTTTGGCGGTGGCATCTCTATCTCTGTCCACCACTCTTAATCGTATTCCTTAATTTTTGCTTTGCCTGCGAACTCCACTCTGAGATGAGTCATTGGCGAAACTGCTTCGTTATTAGATTTTACATATTTCTACGGAGACATCATATATGAATTCATCTGGGTGTCTGTATCCCTTTAATCAGATGCCATCAACCTATTACTTCATATATGTTACTTGAAGCCCTTATCGTGCCATGAGCATTGTGTACTTTTGCATGAGAAGTAATTTTCTGTAATATATTTGCCCCTACAGTAGTAATTCATGCAGGGTAATTTCCTTTTCCACAAAGTTGTTCATAACTCAAGGGACGCAAAAGGGCCAAAATATCAATACAAGGAAAGGTAAACAAGTCAAAGCATAATCCAGGTAGGATAATAGAGATACAAACCATAGTTCTTTTTCTTATATCATACATCTTATATCATACAAGTTTTTTGTCACTCAAGTAGCTATTTTTTGATTCCTTGTTTTCCTTTCAGACACAATTGACAGAAGCCGGGAGACACCTTGAGTCCACATCTCGTAATCTCTTGCATTCTTGCATTCGAATTCTACAACGCCACGCCCTTCTGTCCTTAGTCCAAAATATCGTCTCTGCTCTCCATCCTGAAACAAATGCCTCCCTGGCCACGCTGATGTTTCTTTACAGACCTCTAAAACCACATCTGCGTTGTTGTGAATTGTATGGAGTAATAAAAAACTGTTTAGGTTAGCACGGGTAATAATTTTATATCATTATGCGAGCAGAAACTTACTCTTTTTTTTCTTGGTGATGGTCTTTCCTGCATATTTGCTCTTCATCTTCAGCATCGCCTGTAGGACATTAATTAGATTTACAAAGACTGACAAAACTACACACCTTTATGAAAAATTGAACCTGGGGTTATCTTACATTCCCACTTCGATGGATGTAAACTGAGACAATCTTCCAATGAAGTTCACCTGCAGCATCATGTTTACTACGCCTTAGTTTCTTACTTTCTAGGAGGGCCTTTTTATAGTTTTGCTATTTTCATCCAAAAAATTGAGCGAGATCTCAATACCTGTACGAGTTCTTTTGAGAAGCTCGCTACCTCGAGCGAGCAGTTCTTGATTACAAGCAGCCAGAAAATTCTCTTCAGGTACCAGATCCTCACAGTAGCTTCCAGAATTGTCGCTGCTGCTGCTGTTGTTGGCCCCTGTGCCTAAACTGATCCCTTTTTCTATTGGGATAGCTGATGCAGCATTCCATAATTCTTTCAGTGCCCTCGCTTTCAATGTCGCTACACCTCGCAGAGCTGTAAATTCAGGGGATGGAATTTGAATTTTAGAAGACTTGCTCGTGAAGTTTGACCTTTCCATTTGGGCATCTGAAACCTTGATTTTTTTCAAACTATTTACCTGTGGCTGCGGCTGCTGTGAGGGTTGATATATCGCCATGTGATCGGACATTAACAGCTGAGCTAATTGCGGACATGAGGAGATTGCGATCAGCTCCAACGTTCTCGGCAGCCTCCATACACTGTGTAGCCACCAGAGTGGCGGCTGAAGCCACCGCCATATCCGTCTTTGCCATCAGCTCATCCTTTTCCTTAGCAGATGCAGCCGCTGTCGCTGCTGCTATCGCAGCAACAGCCGCTGCCACTCCGGCTACAGCTACAGCAGCATGGAGCTGGGCATTTCGGGTTCGAGTCTCTTCTTTCTTCTTCTCCCTCCTCTCCTTCAACCACCTTCCGACTGTCTTGCCACCTGGGTTCCAACGCCACCGACACCTCCACCACCACCACCGTTGTAGCCGCTGCGGTTGCCCGTGAACAAGGGTTGTAGCGTGGTGTTGGCACGTAAGTACTAAGAGACGTGATATTTGCCATAGTCAGGAACTAAATTCAATGATTATATGACAAGTTCTTTTTTTTTTTTTCAAATTCAAGTAACATTAAAAATTTAGTGAATTCCAACGGAAATGTATTCCAATTTAAATAATAAAGTTCGGAAAAATTCACTAGGAACTCGCAAAAATTCATTGTTTTCCATTCTGAGCTAGCTAAGGTTATGTTGTGTTCTTCAGAGAACATTTCTCTATTTGTAAGCTAAGGAGCAATGCTGTAGCCAGCACTATGTTAAGGTAAATACTGAACAATTACCCCTTAAACCAAGGAACGTCACACTATCATCAAATATTTAGATCTTAAGTGGAAAAAAAAAACTCCAAGGACCCAATTTATGTCTTATCACGGGTATGAGTCGTATGACGGGTTGAGCTCGAGTCGTGGTATTAAAGTTTTTCAACTATATCTTCGTTCATAACACTTGGAGTTTGAATTCAAGCTATTTATAGTCGATCTGATTCAAAGTGAAATATAAGGAGATAAAATGAAACTTCAAGTACAGTGTGCAAATGAATAAACTTTTTGAACAGTGAGAATGTAAGTGTTCTGCAGATGGCTGTGCTATATTTAGAGGATGGTGTAGTAATTGTTGAGTGGGATACTGAAACTAAGATGAAATTGGTTAAAAGAGAGTCAGTTACATCTAAATAGCAGGGAAATATAAGTCTAAAAGTTAAGGCATTTAAATGTAAAGAACCAAAGTTTAACATCGAAAGTGACAAAAGTGTACTTATGTTTGCTCACTTTTTGCAATATTCTTAACCCCCAATCAACCACACACTAATCATATATCACTACTAACCTGTGTTGTAGTAAATCAAGAATATAGTATCTGTCACTCTCACATACACCCAAAAATAAAATATCAAAAATACTTTATCTTAATGCGTGATCATAACAAAAAAGTTGGTTGTGCCGAATTAGTATGGGAAAAATACTAAAAAGTAAAGACCTGTCACTTATTAATAAACTAGATTTTGAAAGAACAAACTGTTGATGAGTAGATCTCTTGTGAGACGGTCTCACGAATCTTTATTCGTGAGACGGATCAATCATGCTTATATTTACAATAAAAATTAATATTTTTTGCATAAAAAGTAATAATTTTCATGGCTGACTCAAATAGAAGATTTGTCTCACAAAATTGACATCACGAGAGTGTATCAAAGAATTTTTATGTTGATCATATACATTTATGGATTAAAAAAAAAAGACTCATTTCTGATTAATGACCCCTCGTAACTTCTGTTCGATTAAAACAAGGAATTTTGTGGTAAAAAAACATAAAAACTAAATAACTAAATATTTTTGGAAAAATATAAAACGAACAAATATTCTATCAATACTGAGAAATTCTTGAAAATATAGAAAAAAGAAGAGAAAAGAATGGTATCATAATTTCATTTAAAGAAGATAGAGAATATATAAGGTACCTTAACTACATCTTCGTACTCTTCGGATGGAGAGATTGGAGGGCTCTGATCAGTTTTCCTCCGGAAGACAACCGTTCGATGGTCCGCTGCTATGAGAAAGCCTGCCCGATGTCAATGGAGATACTTCCTACATTTCAAAGATTTTTTGTGTAATTAAAATAATTTACGAGAAATTTTGGACAAAGTTGTAAAATATATTCAGATTATTATACAAACGACAAGTCACGCAACAAGTTTTACAAGAAAATATTGATCACGTGGTATATTATTTTATTTCTTTAGATATAACGCATGCAACGAATCTCGGAAAAGCTTACAGATGGGACATAATGCGGTCGAGTGTGAGCTGAGAAGTAGCAGAAGAAGCAAAAGAGAAGGTGTTCCCGGAGAGCTTGGCGCCGGATTCTTGTTCTTCTCCGGCGATATTTTCCGGTATCACGCTGTTGCCGTGTGCACTAACATTGTTGTCGGAACTGTTTTTCTCGATGGAAATCTTGTGTGAAACGTCAATGGCGGATTGGGAGTGGACAGTGCTTTGGAAACTTGAAAAGCCGAGGCACTCCAGGATCTAGAGAGGAACTCCATGGGACCTCTGGGACTGTTCCTCCGGCAGGTGGACTTCGCCGGCTGCCGGGCCCTTGTCCGTCCACAGAAGTCCATTTTGCTGCTACCACTGTTGTACATGCTGATTGGTGCTGCCCGGTGTGGAATGGGTGGCAGTGTGTGTTTTTATAAGGAATTTTTTTGAATAGGCGGGCCCTAGTGGCTTGTTAAGATCCCGATGGAAAATAACTTTTTTTTTATTTTTATCGACAACGTGAATTATGAAATATTAATACGAGTAGTTAACCTGCCTGATAGGTCGACATGATTCATAACTTTCAATGAAATTGGTTTTTTAATATGAAAATAACATTTTTTTATTATATATTACATTATATTTTTTTATATAAAAATAATATTTTTCAATCAAATCATCATATATTATAAAATAATTTTTCATAAAATAACTAAAAAGTGATATTTTGGCAGTGAAATAATATTTTGAACAAAAAATTAATTTTCACGAGTCAGATTTGGTCGGAGATCTGTATTACAAAGCTGGTCCATTAGACAGTTTTACGAGAGTTTTTGTATATTAATAAATAATGAAATGGAGTTTATTACATATTAGGTAAATGGATCCAATGTTTTCATAATCAGATCTGTCAACGTACAGTTTAATTTAAAAAATTGTTGAACCGGTCTGAGCTGTTGAACCGTCGGTTGGAACGAAAAACTGTGATATTATATAAATAATAATATAGTAAATAATATATTTTAAATTAACTTATCTTAAATATGTATATACACAATAATAAAAAAGATATATTTATCCAAATTTAAAAACTAAACTGTAACGGTCATAGGTCATTAGGCTGAACCACTATGGGCCTCAGCCCATACCCATACACCACTACTGGTCATGGGTCGTTATGATGGTCCAGCATGGGCCATGCACCGTCACACATAGAATATCTCACCCTTGGAAAAGTGGTTTTTTTCGTCTCCCCCAATACTTGAACCTAGGACCTCCAGGCATAAGCACCTAAATTCTTAAAGTGTAGGTACCACGTTTTAACATCTATTCCATAATAATCAGAAGAGCCAACAAGATATTTCATACTACGAAAAACATTAAAAATTACAATCTCATCATTAGAATTTGTATAGACTAAGGTTACTGTAGGGTCAAGACAAGTAATTTTTTGTTTTGAATTTGATTCGATTTATTATTTATTTTGATTTATTAATTGATATCGTTTATCATGTGTTCTTTTAATTTGACCAATTAAATTGCATATTTATTGGCAAAATCTAAAACTATAAGGCGATATATTAATATTTGCTTCATTAAATGAATCAACACATAGTTAAACTGACTAGAAATGGTTTTTGTTTCAATGTGCGACTTTAGATTGAAAAACTGAAATTCCACAATGACTTAATGCAATTGAATCTAATTAATTCAATTAGGAAAAAATTATATTGTATATTTAATTAGATTTATTAATTAGAAAAATTGTTTAATAAATTATCTTGAGAATTTTGTTGTGAATTAAATAATAATTTATTGAATTTGAATTTGACATCTAGATAATAAACTTTTTCGATATCTTTATGCGCCTTAGTCACTTTTAAAGAACTTTGATTTTCGTCTAAATTAATCTTCCCTGTATCTAGTTTGGATATTTGCTTTAGTTAATTTATCTCCTCTCACTTGAATTTTATTAGCCTACTTGAGGAAAAAATTCATTTTATAGTATTTAAATGTTGATCATCCAATTACTATAACTTTACTTAGTCCATTTGTTAGATTTATTCTTAACTGAAATCGTCGTTTAAAAAATCTTTCCTGGCGTAAGATCGGTTGCTAGAGCTAGAACATTAAACAAAGCTAAGTGTCGACGGGTTTTCCAGAAGGTGTACAAGATCTTTTGACCCATTGTGCTGAATTGCTTTCAATGGTTTTGTCATGTAACCATATCGTGTACTACTACATCTCTTTATCTAATTTAATTATTGCCAAGCTGGGGGACTGCAGTTTCTAACCGGTCAAATTACGAGAGTGGAAATTTTTAATGTTGAATTTTTTTAAATTCTATTCCAAAACGAATAATATATATTGCAAGAGTAAAGCGAAACATTGTGTGTAAAAATTCTGTTGAATTGAGCTGTCATCGAAAATAAAGATAAAAAATTACAAAAAAACTACTATGAGATGGTCTCATGGGTCAATTTTATGAGTAGAACTCATAAAAAATACATCAATTTTTATTCCAACAATATTATTTTTTTTATTGTTTTTATTGTAAATAGAGGCCATTATTACTCGTTTCCGTGAGGACCGTTTCACAAAAGACATACTCTGTAAGAGTTATTTTGTCCGACAGATGCTAAAATAATAAGACTTTCCGTATATGATGTAAAAGAGTGAATTTGTGTTTTATCAGAATTAAGGGTTGTGCCAGATGTTACAACATCTGGGACAAACATGGCAGCGGAAAATTAAAGTTCGTAACACAAATTGACTATAAATAAATAGATGGACAAGATTAAATTTGCACAAGTATAAATATTTGTGCGGTATCTTATGACAAAAATTAATCACTAGGAAACCAAAACGTTTACACAAAAACGTATCTCTAGTGATTATTACAAAAATCAATTTCCTCAACACTTTGAGAAAATAAAGCTTTCTAATGTAAGGCCCGAGATGTGAGTTGGTAATCAGCAATTATTAATGCATGATTGATTGTATTTATCGAAGGTCGAAGAAAGCGACGTTGCGATTCGATTTTAGTGCAAATATATTGTTGGGGCAACAAGACAGTGCACCCGTGGTTCAAAAGATAGTGCACCCGCGATCGTTTCTTCATGAAATGTTGAAGGTTTACAGTAGGCATACCGCACCTGTGCCATAAAAGTGACCGCACTTGCGGTGTTGGGACAGAGAGGGCAACGCACCCGCGGTCTAAAGGCCAGTGCACCTGCGGTTGTTTCTTCTGATTTTTGTGGAAGTAATACAGTAGAGTCACCGCAACCGCGGTCGTTCCTTCGAATTGTTGGATGTGATCCAGTACTCTCAGCGCACCCGCGGTCAAAAAGGTAGGCGCACCTACGGTAGGGTGGTGCGAGAAATACAGCATGCATTTTACTTGACACATGGCTTGGTAGACATATAACATGCAATTTTCTTCATTCCTTGAGCATCAGACCACCGAGAACAACCCCAGGAAAGCTTCAAAGTTCTCATGGCTTAGAAATTACCTTGCACAAGATCTCACCATCCGATTTTTCGATCCGAGACTAGATTCGTGTTCCCTCTCATCACCAGCTTCGAAAGGACGTAAGTATTATTACATTTCAGCATGTTTTGAAGTGAGATGATTGGAGAAATCAGATTTTGAGTACTATCATGTGTTCTTATGATTATGGTTGAAATGATATTTGCAACCGGATCGTAGAACGGACATTGTATGCTATTGTTATTAATTTTCAGCATGTATCGAATTTGAGATATGCATATTTCAACATTGATAGGTGTTTATGATGAAGATGTGAGTTTTTGGGACTGATTATTGTTGTTTGAGATGACCGGTATTGCGAGATTACGTTGTTTATGCCGTCGAATGTAACGAGATTGAATATTGATATGGTACATTGTATATATGTCATTTCAGATTGGTATTGAATATTGGACATAGAAATTTCAAGACTTCGACTTTGTGCAATTGAGACTACGACACGAAAGGTATAATTCAATGTGGATTGGGGAGATACAACTCGAATCAGATTCGATTTGAGTTTCCCACGAATCACATACTAGATTTTCTATACCTTGTTATATTATGCTTTATATTGATTTATATTCAAGCATTGAGATAGGAGAGTCATTGGCAGATATGCCAAGTTCTAGACGTTCAGTGGTATCGGGCCATAGGAGAAGATCGACTCCGATTGTAGATATTCGATACAGACAGGGCCAAAGTCTAGGAATAAGACGTACCGCCACCCTGATTGGGAAAGTAGGTGGGAGACTTGTTACGTCTTATTCACACCGAGATCCCTAGATCTAGATATGAGTCGAGTAAAAGAGTAAGATTCGAACTGTTTTATCTGTATTCACTAATGTGTCATAATTACTGAATTATGTGTTATGATTTTGTATGAAATTGCATGACATGCATGTATACATGTTTTATACTGGGATTTGTTCTCACCTGAGTTTCCGGCTGTTGTTGTGTCTGTATATGTGCATGACAACAGGTGGGGCAGGATCAGAGTCGAGATAAAGATGAGAGATCGAGATAGCGTGGTGATCACGGGCGTAGAAGAGGATTAGTGGTTTTTACATTTGATATGTAATGTGTTATAAACTCTAGTTGTATGATTGTAATGAAACAAGACATGTACCTACTTTGTGGAAAATAAAATAAAGGTATCATTAGTGTATGATTTATATACACTTGTTTATGTTGTTAAAAGAATTTTTTTTATGACCCACATTTTCTAGCAAAGATCAAATTAATCCCAAAGATAGTCGAGTTAGAGCCCGGGTCCCCACATCTAACAACTACCAACAATATTAAAACGTCAATAAGAAAGCAAAAACTTGATCCCGAAAAACACGATCAATTAGATGTAATCTTCAGTCAACATCGTTACGGATGTTGTCTGTAGATGTTGGCAACATTCAGAGCAAAACGGTGATCACCACTCTTCAAACAGCACCGGCTTCAAAAAAATTTCTTCTCTGAAAAATCTTCACTCCGTGTATGTATGATCGATGTTCAAGAAGCTTTTTCAATGTCCTTGACTCCTTATTTATATATAAAGGGTTTTACTCCACAAGAAAACTTATTTCATAAAGAAGGCATAATTTTATTAGAATAAACTCTATTTAAACATTGATATCATATCTTATTAAATCTTTATATTAAATATCATATCGTTATCTCATTATCATAGAAATGCAAAATCTCATTAAATATTATACTCAATTAAATTAGCAAAGAAAGATAATATTAGGGAAATAATTTAAATCAAGAAATATATCAATTAAATACGGAATTATGATTTCCCTTCATACTCAATTAATTATTCAAACTTAAAACTTGCGTTGTGCTCGAGTAGTTTTCGAAAAGGCAAAAACTTGTGTGAGACGGTCTCACGGGTCATTTTGTGAGACGGATCTTTATTTGGATAATACATGAAAAAATATTGCTTTTTATGCTAAGAGTATTACTTTTATGGTGAATATGGGTAGGGTTGACCCGTCTCACAGATTGAGAACCGTGAGACGGTCTCACATGAGACCTACTCTTCGAAAAATATTCAAGTATCAGTAAATATGCACATTACTAATGATTATTCGAGATACAAAAATTAGTTAGTTTTTGAACTTTTTTTAATATGAGCAAAGAAAATAAATTTCATTTTTTGGGTATACCGTGATAAAATCTTGTATCTTCGCACCATGTTTAGTAACATTAATTTAATATATATCTAACAATATCATCTTGTTTTATATTCCATTTTGAGACGCGTCTAAACCAATAAACTATAGCCTAACCAATATCTTATTCAATAGTTATGTCCTACAAAAACCATGGATTTGGTCTACATATAAGAGATTGGCGCATTTTTTGGAAGAGATTGGCGCAGGCGCTTTATTTTTTTCTTTTTTATCCTTAAACGAAAGTTTAATTAGCAGGTCTTTATGATACGGTCTCACATATCTTGAGTCAATCAAATCCAAATTTACAATAATAAGTTATACTTTCAAAAAATTGACTCGTGAAACTATCTCACAAAAGTTTTTGTGATGCCTAACATACATCAATATTAGCTAAAATTAACATTTAGATTTGAAAGTCCATTACTTGAAACTTCATGGGTGGGAGATTCTCTCGGCCGTAGGAGGCAGCGGTGGTGACGGTGGTGGTGGCGGAGAAGAGATGTTGGAAGCTTACATTCATTTTTGTTTTTAAATTATTTTTAAACAATTAAAAAAAATAAAACTGAGCTGGCGGGGTGTCTATATATATATATATATATACATCACACTAGAAAAAACTGTAATTGAGAGCAACTAATCAAAGGCAAAAACTTGTGTGAGACGATCTCACGGGTCATATTTGTGAGACGGATCTCTTATTTGGGTCACCTATGAAAAAGTATTACTTTTTATGCTGAGGGTATTGCTTTTATTGTTAATATGGTAAGGTTGACCCGTCTCACGGATTACGACCCGTGAGACGGTCTCACATGAGACTCACTCCTAATCAAAAGGGTAGTGATGTCTCAATCATTATGGTGATGTATAATATATCTTGGATCGGTAGAATATGTTGTAACCTCTGTCTTTGAATTTGTCTTTGACAATTGGTCCCCCACTACACCAACGAGCTTCCAATCCAGTCACATTTTTAAAAAAAAATAAATAAATAACGAGTACATTATTTTACCCCCTCTCTCAACAAATATTCATATATTTAAGAAGTTTTTGTTTAAATTCAGAGTTTTTTTTATACATATATATGAAGTGTTAATTCCCTATGATGTAGTAAATTTTAGTCATTTGATCAACAATATATAATGTCAATTTCTATTAATATATGAGAAACTCGTGTGATCCAATGATGTTGAGATACAAAGAGAATTATTTTCATGGAGCGTGTTGGTAAAATAGAGGACCGGAAAACCTTGTGCCACCAATTCAAATATAGTTCCTGATTTGATAGCTAATCATGTTATCCTAGATCATACTCAATCCAAAAATCGATTTCAGTAGAGCAAGTTTTGCACTAAAATTATACAATTTTTGCACCAAATACATTTTACATTTTAAACTCATTTAATTCAAATCTAACGCCACAAAGAAATATATTAACATATTTTTATTTACATACAATAATTATTTCATATCTTTATTTAATATCCATTTATAAATTGTTGTATTTTATTTCAAAATGTGTTTAAATGTTAGCTTCAAATTGTGTTGTTCCATTAATTATTAAAAAAAATTAATAAAAATTCGTACAAGACATTTCCAAAAACTATATATATATAATACTTATTCATTAAATTAATTCATTAATTATTTTATTTATAATGTTTTAAATAAATAAATATTAAAAATAAAATAAAAATATAATTTTAATTAAATTTATATGTTTGGCTTTGGTTATTCAGACTAAAATAAAAAATTGTATCTATAAAATTTAATTTTTATCAATAATTTATAATAACTAAAAACTAAATAAAAGAATAAAAAAAAAAATTTGCCTCCACTCTGCTCCTCTGCTAGGTGACGCCTTAGCAGGAAAAATTTAATTTCTCCCAAACTTTGCTCCTCTGTTAAGCGATGCCTTAACAGGAAAATTTAATTCTCCTCCTCCACTCTGCTTCTCTGCTAGGCGACGTCTTACCAGGAAATATTTAATTCTCCCAAACTCCGGTCCTCTGCTAGGAGATGCCTTAGCAGAAAAATTTAATTCCCCTCCTCCACTCTGCTCCTCTGTTAGACGATGTCATAGCGGAGTTGGGGAGAAAAATTTATTTTCCTGCTAAGGCACGGTCTCACATATCTTGAGTCAATCAAATCCAAATTTACAATAATAAGTTATACTTTCAAAAAATTGACTCGTGAAACTATCTCACAAAAGTTTTGTGATGCCTAACATACATCAATATTAGCTAAAATTAACATTTAGATTTGAAAGTCCATTACTTGAAACTTCATGGGTGGGAGATTCTCTCGGCCGTAGGAGGCAGCGGGTGGTGACGGTGGTGGTGGCGGAGAAGAGATGTTGGAAGCTTACATTCATATTTTTGTTTTTAAAATTTTTAAACAATTAAAAAAAATAAAACTGAGCTGGCGGTGTCTATATATATAATATATATACATCACACTAGAAAAAACTGTAATTGGAGCAACAATCAAGGCCAAAAACTGGTGTGAGACGAT